>NC_071611.1:862248-1108141 GCF_024509145.1 Vidua macroura
GGATGGATGGATGATGGATGGATGGATGATGGATGGATGGATGGATGGAGGATGATGGATGATGGATGGATGATGGATGTGATGGATGGATGATGGATGGATGATGGATGGATGATGGATGGATGATGGGATGGATGGATGGATGATGGATGAGGATGGATGGATGTTGATGGATGATTGGATGGATGGATGGATGATGGATGATTGCATGGATGGATGGATGGATGGATGAGGGATGATGGATGGATGGATGGATGGATGGAAGATGGATGGATGGATGGATGGATGGATGATGGATGGATGGATGGATGGAGATGGATGGATGGATGGATGGATGATGATGGATGGATGGATGGATGGGATGGATGGATGGATGGATGGATGGATGGATGGATGTGATGGATGATGGATGTGGATGGATGGATGGATGGATGGATGGATGGATGGATGGATGGATGGATGGAGATGGATGGATGGATGGAATGGATGGATGATGGATGATGGAAGATGGATGATGGATGGATGGAGGATGATGGATGGAGATGGATGGATGGATGATGGATGATGGATGGATGGATGGATGATGGTGGTGGATGATGGATGATGATGGATGGATGGATGATGGATGGATGGAAGGATGGATGATGGATGGATGGATGGATGGATGGATGGATGGATGGATGGATGGATGATGGATGGATGGAGATGGGCAGCAGGCCCAGAGCCTTTGCATACACACAGGCAGGGACAAGTCCGTGGGGCAGGCAGGGCCACACAGCTGCAGACTGGGAGCATGGCAGAGGACTCTGGTGGCGAAGGTGGGATGAATGCATTCCCCAAGGGGATGGAGGGCTGTGAGCAGGAAATGCCCAGTTTTGCCTGTCCTGCACAAGGGTAAGGACCGCGTGGAGGCTGGGAATGCTCCTTTCTTCATCTCCAATCCCGCTTCGCTCACCATTTGGGCACTGAGGTGCAGGGCCAAGTATTCAAACCACAAGCAGCAGCGGCCAAGGAGAAAGGCAAAAACGCGGAGATGTTCCAGAGGGACAAACTCCCAGGGATAAAGAGCAGTGTGGTGGAAAAGACAGGAGCCTGCACAGCTGGGTGGTGAGAGCTTTGGGGAAGAGACAGGATGAGAGAGAGACATGGCTGAAGAGGATCAGCTCCTGAGGGTTCTCTTCCTGCTACACCTGCTACTCTGTGCCCTAAAGAGATGTCTGCAAGTACCTGAGCTTAGAGCCTCACCTGTCTGAGGCAGGGCTAAACTTGTCAGGCCTGAGCAGGCTGGGAAGGTGCAGACCGAGATCTGGATGCGACCTTGGCAGCTGGAAATCCCTTTTGTTCGCCGTGGAGAAGTTTCAGACAGAGAGATGTCCCCGTGCTGCCCTTACCACATGGAGAAAGGTACCTGAGCAGCAAAACCAGCCAGACAGTGGGAGAGACAGAGCCAAGGCTGCTCTGCTTCGCAGCTGGGGAGGCCAGCTCCTCGCTGTGCCTCAGGGCATCCCCAGGGCTGGGGAGATCTCCCCTTCCCACCACGTTATCCCAGTTCAGCATCCCCCAGGACTGGGGAGATCTCCCCTTCCCACCACGTTATCCCAGTTCAGCATCCCCCAGGATTGGGGAGATCTCCCCTTCCCACCACGTTATCCCAGTTCAGCATCCCCCAGGAATGGGGAGATCTCCCCTTCCCACAACTTTTATCCCAGTTCAGCATCCCCCAGGACTGGGGAGATCTCCCCTTCCCATAACTTTATCCCAGTTCAGCATCCCCCAGGACTGGGGAGATCTCCCCTTCCCACCACGTTATCCCAGTTCAGTGTTTGGCTGAGGAAAGTCACATAAACAAGACACCTTGCCAGGCAAGGATGGTATGTGTATTCCAAGCTGTGTTTGAAATTCTGCCCACAGTCCAGCGTGGTTCGCATCTGCCATTTTAGCACTCAGCAGGACGGTTTGGGGTTTGAGAAGCATCAGGTCAGAAGAGATGTGACCTTTGAGACAAATAACACCACAACCTGCAATCGTTTGTGTTAGCAGAGCCCAGCCATTACTGTAAGCGTATTCCTGACACAAAACATGCTAAGAGAACAAAAATCCACGTGCTGAAGACGACCCTTCCTCGCCTCAAAGGCTCCATTAGGAAACCATTAGGACAGAGGCGCAGCTCTGTGCTGCCTTCAGAGGTTTGGATCTGCTGGGTCTTTGGGGTAGTTAATTGCCCAAAGGGTGCAGGATTTCTTCTGCTCATGAGCACCTCTGCCCGAGAACAGGCTGGGCAGCACCAGGTCCGGGCTGTGAGCGTCCCTGCTCTGCTCGGGCCCATGCCTTGGAGGGGCTGCCTGGAACAGAGGCTGGACAAGATTAAGAGAATAAAGTGGGCATTTATTAAGGCCCTCAATACCTACACCTTGGGCAGTCAAAGCCTCCCAGAGGCCTCACCCAAGGTGGACGATGGTCACGAGTTTTTCACACGGTTTTAAGTTGGGTCCATTTACATATCAGGGTTTAATGCTCCAATTACAGCTCCAGGTAATGAAGTCACACACCCCCAGTTTGCTTCCCCCCAGTTCATTTTTGTTTGTACTTTTCAGGGCCTGAGGCTGTAGGGTGTCCTTGGATCTCAGGCCTAGAGGGATTGTTTTGCCTGCCCAAAATGTGAAACCAGCACCTAAAACTCTATATGGAGTTTAGAGCAACGCACTAGAGCAGTACAGTATTTGAAAAATATAAAAGCTAAATTCCTAAGGCATCGGGGGGCCCCAGGGTGGAGGCCCGCAGACTCAGACTCGGGATGCTCCACTGCTCTGCCTCCTGCTGCTGCCTCCTGCCAGAGCATGGAGCTCATCAGAGTGAGCCTTGCAGGAGAGCGGAGCTTGAAGGGAAACAGGGAAAGGAATTGATTTCTCTGAGCCATCTCCGAAGCGCTGGACATCAAAGGCAGGGCTGGCCCACACCCCATCCTGCTGTAGCCCTGCCTCTGTGGGCCCCGTCACCAGCTGTGGCAAACCCAGCCCTGCCAGGGATCACCAACAGCTGACGTTATCTGCTGCTTCCAGCTCTGCTCCCGAGCAGCCTCCACGCTCTCTGCACACTCACATGGGCTTTTTTGCACTGATGCTCCAGCCTCCCACCCCGTGAGGAATTGGAGATGCTCGTGCCGTGGCATCTGCCAGAATTAAGCACCAACATGAAGCTGCAGCCCTTGACAGCTCCTTCCACTGCACTGGCTGTTATTGAGGCAACAGAGAATTGCTCAGAAATAACAATAATTCTGCAGCAGACACGAACAGATGACTCCTACCCTGATCCCGCAGTCCTTGACAACACGATGCTCCTTAAATCAGAGACTTTCTGTGTTCATGTAGCCTGCCCTGTTTGCAGGGGTTTTCTCTGGGAGTTACCTGACTTTAAACAAATAAATCACACGTTTGAAAAGCCAGGAGACTCTTCCTGAGCTGGGCCATAAATAATGAGTGAGGAAGGGAGCACAGAAAGGGCAGGCAGAGTGACAGGGACCCTGTGCTTGCTTCCTGCAACCTCATTCCTTTTCCCCAGGCTCTGTTTCTCCACACAGCCCAGACTCATATCCAGAATAAATCAGCTCAGGATCATGAGATTGTCTTTTTGCCATCCTCTGCTGCCTCCCCTTCCCAGAGCAACGGGCAGGAACCCACTGATAAACACAAAGTGCATTTAACCTCGGCACAGGCACAACAACAACAGATCCACGCGGGACCCCAACCTCGCCCACGGACGCATGCAGCTCTAGGAAACAGATTCTATCTGATCTCACATCACCAAACAGTGACTTTAACCAGAAGCTGGCTGCAGACCACACTGTGGCTTTGCGTTCTCCCAGGAACGCGCGGGCCCGCGGGCTGATGGGGCCTCCGCCACGTTCCTCCACTGCTCCAGAGCTCCAGCCTGGAAGGCAACCTGCACTTTACACCTGCAGCTGTGTTCAGGATCCATTAGCATCAGGACTGTGTGTTACAGAGCCTTGTCACCCATTACCCCTCCCTCCCTGCCTCCCGCACCGCCTGCCCGCTGTCAACACTGCAGGCTGCCCCGGTCACTCACGTTTTTGCTACTTCACGATACACTGAGTGCCAAGCAGCAAAGAACTGCGTGTGTTCGTTTGGATCCGGACCTCAGATGAAAGGATTTGGCTGAGCCTCAAAGACCCACTCCTCTCCCCCCACGTTAAATGAATGTAATTCAAACAAAATCGGGTTTTTAAGAAGCTGGTTGGCACCGAAGCGAGGACAAAGCCAGCAGAGTGGGTGTGGACATGCCAGGTCCCCTCTCCATGTGCTTCAGCAGCTTGTGCTTTTTAACAGCAGCAGAGCAAGGAACACAGAGCTTAGTCATTTGAGTAAAGCAAGCAAACACACGCCTCCCCACGGTCCACTGCTGAGACAGAAAAAATACCTGAGCGTGTGTTTGATATACACGGGATAAAGCAATGCAAGGCAGCTGAAGGGCACTCAAACCCTTCCCGTGCCCTCTTTGAAGAGCCCCGGGGACTCTGGCAGAGCTGAGTGCATGGGCTGTGCCCAGAAACCATCGAAGGCCAGGCTGGACAGGGCTCTGAGCAACCCCTTCTAGTGGGAGGTGTCCCTGCTCGTTGCTGGGGGGTTGGGCCGAACGAGCTTTAAAGGTCCCTTCCCACCCAAAACCGTGACTCCCTGGACACGTGTCATGGCTTGGGGCAGAGCAGCGTGATCACCCAGCAGGGCTCACAGCTGCGCAAGGAGGCTCCAGGACCAGTTCCCCTGCAAGATCCACCACGGCCCAGCCACATCACCCCACAGGCGCCGGCTGACCCCCGTGCTGGCCAGCCGGGCACTGCCTACCTTGTGCGAGTAGTGCTGATCCACGATCCTGGCCAGGCCGAAGTCGCCGATCTTCAGCACCAGGTCCTCCGTGCTGATGAAGATGTTGGCGGGCTTGAGGTCGCGGTGCAGCACGTTGGCCGAGTGGATGTACTTGAGCCCGCGCAGCAGCTGGTACATGAAGAGCTTGGCGTGCTCCTCGGCCAGCTTGCCCTGCTCCAGCAGCCGCGCCAGGTCCGTCTCCATGTACTCCTGCACGATGTACACCATGTTGAACTTGAAGAAGTCCCCGCGCAGGTTGGCGCCCTTGGGGCCCAGCACCTCGTAGACCTTGACGATGTTCTCGTGGTCCAGGCGGCGGATGATCTTGATCTCGCGGAAGGCGTGCTTCACGCTGCGCGCGTCGCCCAGCGTCAGCTTCTTCACGGCCACCTTGCGGCAGCTGCGGCTGTCCAGGGCCGACAGCACCAGCCCGTTGGCCCCGAAGCCCAGCGGGCGGAAGTTGACGAAGCGGCAGCCCAGGTCGTAGCCGTACATGCTGGCGATGCAGTCGCACTTCTCTGCCATCGCGCGCTCCGGCTCTTCCCGCTCCTCCGCCCGCATCACTCGAAAAGCCGGCGGCGTCCCAGGGCCTCCAGGTCAGAAACGCAGCTGGGAATCAAGCCCCTCATCATTACTCACAGCTGCCTGGGGAGGGGTCTCGCTCTAAGCCCGTCGCTTCAAGACGACACAGGGTGAAAATAAATCTGAGGGTACACACACACGCAGAGAAATAAAATGTTTTAAATGGACTTTCCAAGCAGCATAGAGAAACACAGCACAGAGATCTCTATCAAAGCAGAAGGGTTCTTTTTCTTGAGATTAAAAAATTAGCACTGCTACGTTTTTCAGCCCCTGCCTCGCTTCCCTTCCGCGGTGTCCTGAGGCAGTGCCGAAGGGCAGGGCCGGTGGCACAGTCCCGTGTCCCTGCTGTCTCAGCACCAGGACAGCCAGCCTGCTGTGGGGCAGCCCCACGGCGCTGCCCTGCCCCACACCGCCCTCCCAGAGCCGCGGCAGGGTTCCCCACCAGTGAGGCGCGCTCGGGCACAGCCGGGCTCCCCCGCGGTCAGCAGAGCTTTGCCCTCCTCATCGCGGGCAGACCCCGTCCTCCTCACCGCACACACTGAGCCCAGCGCCCGCGGGTGCTGCGCAGGGCAAAACTCGAGGAGAGGAGAGGAGAGGAGAGGAGAGGAGAGGAGAGGAGAGGAGAGGAGAGGAGAGGAGAGGAGAGGAGAGGAGAGGAGAGGAGAGGAGAGGAGAGGAGAGGAGAGGAGAGGAGAGGAGAGGAGAGGAGAGGAGAGGAGAGGAGAGGAGAGGAGAGGAGAGGAGAGGAGAGGAGAGGAGAGGAGAGGAGAGGAGAGGAGAGGAGAGGAGAGGAGAGGAGAGGAGAGGAGAGGAGAGGAGAGGAGAGGAGAGGAGAAAGGATCCATTTGATGCCAGTGCTGCCTGTGCCCTGGCCATGTACCAGCTCAATGAAGGTTGACCATGAACAAAGCCGTGACCTTTCAGAGGATCATCAGTTATCCCCTCCCAAGGCACGCAGCACCACCAGCATTTTTCAGCTGCTTAATTTTCCCTTTTCCATTTGTAAGATGCAGAGAACTGCAACTCTTCCTTTCCCCTTTGCTACTGCCTTTTTTTTTTTTTTTTTTTCTTCTTTTAAATTTTGTTGAAAATATTACGGAGCAATCTGCAGTGGCTGCACAGCGTGTCGCGTCAGCGACTGCCCACGTAAACCACACGGCAACAACAGCACAGGAACGAGGGTGCAAACCCTCCCTGCTGGGCAGCTGAGAGTACCACGGAGCTTTCCAGCTTACAACAACCAGGACCGCTCAGGCAAACGAGGCGATTTTTGCAAAAAAAGCCCTCGGAAGTGTCTGTGAGGATGTGACACCCCCAGAACTCAGGTCCCACAGCAAACATCGGCAGCAGCCCGGGGATGCCGTCCCTGGGGGCTCTGAAATCACGGCTGAACAGGTAAATACACACATATTTATAGATGAGGGACATAAAGCTCGTTTTCTCACCCCCCAGGAAGCTGTAACTGGTGCGTGTGGGCCCAGCGGGAGCTGGGTGAGCAGCGGCAGCAGGCTGAGCCGTCTCTGGGGCACGGCCCCACATCCCAGAGCTCAGTGCCAGCGCGCGCCCCCGAGCAGCCCGGGAGTCTCTCACCAAGCTGCAGCGGCTTTGGAAGGAACCTGCTGGCACCACGGCAGGCCCTCACCTCTGCGGGCCTCTGCTGGGCTGTGCACTCAGCCAGGGGATCCCAGCTCCTGGGGGATCTTCTGACAAAATGCCCTTGTCTGGTGGCAGGTGACCATGCAGACCTGGCCACGGGCAAGGGACCATTTTCTCACAGCTGCTGCAGCTGGGAAAAGACCCTCAGAGCGCTTCAAATCTTCCACTGTGGTTTTCACCTCATTTGGAAACGGAATGGAACAAAAGGTCTGAAGCAGGAGGGAACAGCTGGGCTTCTCCTCCCAGATCATCAGCAGCTCCCTGCAGCTGTTTGTGAGTCTAGAGGAGCAAGGACACCTCTCCTGCCTGAGCCTGGCCCCCATCCTGCTCCCCAGCACCCCTGTGCCACCCCCTGAGGGTCCTGTGGGACCTCCCGGCTGCACAGGGGCTGTGACCTTGCACAGGGAGGTCCCAGGTTAGCCACTGGGCCCAGCAGAGGAACATTAAAATAATAAAATAAAATAAAATAAAATAAAATAAAATATTAAATACAAAATAAAATAAAATATGAAACACAAAATAAAATAAAATGAATTAAAATAAAATAAAATAACATAAAATAAAATAAAATAAAATATGAAATACAAAATAAAATAAAATATGAAACACAAAATAAAATAAAATGAATTAAAATAAAATAAAATAAAATAAAATAAAATAAAATAAAATAAAATAAAATAAAATAAAATAAAATAAAATAAAATAAAATAAAATAAAATAAAATAAAATAAACAACTGTGGATCTGCTCCTGTTGTGTTCTTCATGCCAGAAGGATGGCTCTCTTAGAGCCCCTGATCACCAGAGCTGCTCCATTAACCTGACAGAGGGTTCACAGCCTGGTCCTGTGCCCTGCGCTCCCCAGGCAGTGCTGCCGGGACCCTCCTGCTCCCTGGCAGAAGTTTCCAGGAATAACAAAATACCAGGGAAAGCATTAAGCGCTGAGCAATCACCCATGGCCGAGGGTGGATGAGAAACGCAGCGCTCCAGGGCTGCAGCGATTTGGAGAGGGAGCCAGCTCACAGCTGAAATGAAGGCACATCTGACGGCAGGGAGGATGTAGGCAGGGCAGGGATACCCTCTGAGGAGCATCTGCCAGCAGCTACCGAGCCGTTTGGCAAGCACTGCCTGCTCCTCCAGTCTCCGAGCAAAAATAATTACAGCCTCTTTTCAATCCAGCAATTATCTCTTAATGCTGGCTTTTTGCACGCAAGGACTGAGCAGAGAAAGCTGCTGGTGCTCTCAGGGAGTGGGGCAGGCACCAGAGAGGTGCCCCAGCCCACGGGCAAACCATGGGGGACACAGCCAGATGGGGAACAAGGGGAGAAAGGGAACGGGGAGGTGGATAAATCCTGAGGCTCTGCAAGGAAGGAGCAGGAAGGTGCCCCAGCGTGGTGCCCCAGCTGCGAGGCCACGGAGAGGGAGCGGGCGTTGCTGAAACCACCGGAGCTGCTGGAGGCTCTGAGGACCACGGCAAGGCTCAAGGGCAGCCTGGGACCTGGTGAACAACCAGGGGGCTGCGGCTGCAGCGGGGCTTTTCCACCGTGGGGAATCACCTGAGCTTCCCCAGCCTGCGCTGCAGACCTCAGCCTCTGCACAGGTCCGGGAGGGAGCCTGACAAGGAAAGGAAAACAAACGAAAGTCACCGAAATCTCCTGCTGGCGAGGGGAACTCTGTGAAACTGGGGCTGGGAGCCACGTGCTTTAGCACGGTGCCTTTGAGACCCGTCCCTGCACCCAGCACCCAGCCCCAGCGCGGCTCTCCGCCACTCCGCTCTCCTGGGCCGCGGGACTGGGCGGTCCTGGAGGGCCCTTCCAACCAAACCCTGCCGCAGTCTGTCGGCAGAGCCCCGTGGGGCTGCTGAGCCCCACGGGCAGGACCCAGCGCGAGCCCCCACGCCGAGCTCCTTGGCTGCCTCCAGCGGGAAGAAACCAAGTTCTGCCTCGTCAGCCCAATTATTAATAATTAGTAGAGCTGCAGAAGCGCTGAAAGGGAAAGCGCAACACAAGAGGGGAAGAAAAGGGGAGAAAGAGCCCTGGTTTTTCCTCACAAGCAGGACAATGGCCTTTGTGGTGCTCCTGGCTGGGTGTCACCCTCAGCTGAGCCAGGGCGCTGCTGCAGCTTCTGCACTCAGAGGGGCTGAGGCAGAACAGCCCTAAAGGACGGCCCTGGGGCCCAGCACGTCACGGCCCTGTCCTCTCGTGGCTGCTCCCACTGAACGTCCAGGGAAAAGCTGCTGGCAAATACAGGGAGCTGTTCCATGGCCAAGGGACCAGCAGAAAACAGGATCCCACGGGAGTGGGAGAGAGGCAGGTCAGGGGAAGGGATTCTGCCCCTGTGCCCCTGTGCTCAGCTGAGAGCCCACCTGCAGAGCTGCCCCAGCCCTGGCTCCAACAGCACAAGGTCGTGGAGCTGCTGGAGCCAGCCCAGAGGAGGCCCCGGAGCTGCTGCCAGGGCTGGAGCCCCTCTGCTCTGGAGCCAGCCTGGCACAGCTGGGGCTGTTCAGCTGCACAAGAGAAGGCTCCAGGGAGAGCTCAGAGCCCCTGCCAGGGCCTCAAGGGGCTCCAGGAGAGCTGCACAGGGACTGGGGACAAGGCATGCAGGGACAGCACACAGGCAATGGCTTCCACTGCCAGAGGGCAGGCACAGATGGGAGATTGGGAACTGGGAATTGCTGGCTGGGAGGGTGGGCAGGCCCTGGCCCAGGGTGGCCAGAGCAGCTGTGGCTGCCCCTGGATCCCTGGAAGTGCCCAAGGCCAGGCTGGACGGGGTTTGGAGCCACTCGGGACAGTGGGAGGTGACCCTGGCCCTGGCATGGGGTGGGATGGGATGACCCCAAAGTCCCTTCCCACCCAAACCACCCTGGGATTCAGTGACCACCTCTGCCTGCATCTGCTCTTCTCTGCCTCCTCCACCCGAGACAACAGCAAACCCCACGGACCAGGCTGACCAGGCCCCCATGGAAGGCCAAGGAGGTGATTTTCCCTGCCTTCCCCATTCTCCAAACCACACCTGGCTCCTGACCAGAAGCCGTGGCTCTCCCTGGCTGCTGTAATGAAGAAGTGTTAATTTCCTCATGAGAGCTCCCGCAGAACCAGCAGCGACGGCGATGGACAGAAAACGGGACAACTTTGGTGGAACTGCAGACCAGAGCCCGGCAGCTTTCAGGCTGCTCAGGCCAGGCTCTGGTAGCCACGCAGGGAGCCAAACCCAGCGGGAGCTCCAGGAGAGCTGCAGCAGAGCACAGCCAGCAGCTCCCGCAGCGCAGCAGGCGGCGGGAGCAGCAGAGTTTGTGGGTGTGCAGGGAAGCAAACCCGAGCTGGTCACACGGGGGAGGCGCCCAGCCTGCTCCTGTGCGCTCCACAGAGGGCTTTGCTGGCCTGCTGGAGGCCAGCAAAACACAGGGACACCAGCTCCGAGGGATCTAAGCCTCATTCCCAGCCCCTTTCCCAGTTGCTGTCAGTGCCAGTTCAAAGAGAGGAAAGTTCTGGGTACCCCCAGAAGGCACACACCAACGGTGCTCCTGTGGTGCAGACCATGGATCTCCTGATTTAAGGAATATCTGTCACAGCCATCACTCAAACCTGCACTGGGGCCTGGGGAAAGGGCCAGGAGCCCCGCAGTGCCGCCAGCCTGCCCTGCAGCCACCGGGAACCGAGACACGGGGAGGGGACCAGGAAAGGATGGGGGAGCTTATACAGAGAGTTAAACCACCAAATTAAAACCCAAAACCACCCTGCATTTAAGAATAGTGCAGGAAATGTAGAGCTATTCCCTCCCAATGAACGCTGGGTGTACTTCAGATCCAATTCACCTCTCTCTCTCTTTTTCACCAGGGGCAGCCCCAGCAGCTGCCTCTGCACAGACGCAGAGATTTTACAACTGGCACCCTCAGTGCCATAAATTTAGAAGTTTTCTTTCATCCTTCCATCCTTCCTCTCTCTCCCCCGTGCTCCTGTGCGCAAGGGCAGCGTTTGCCCTGACGATGCTGCTGGGATTTGTGCTGACCTTCATCCTCATTTCTGCTCTCATCCTCTGAAGGCTCGGGGTGCCCTCACAGGGCTTGGGGGGTGGGGGGGGGGGCTCTAGGTGCCCTCACAGGGACTCTGGGTGCCCTCGGGGGGGGCTCTGGGTGCCCTCACAGTGGCTCTCTGCTGTCACATGCCAGCGAGCTCCCAGCACTTCCCAGCACAAGCCCGAGGGTGACGCTTGAGTGAGCTTTTCCTTGTCCCCAGCCCCACTGCGAGGGCAGTGATCTCCCTAGCTGGGTGAATCCGCCAAAGCTCGGGAGCCTGAGCAGGATGTCTGTCATTAAGAGGGCACCACAGGTGCTAATTAGGGCGGGGGTGGCAGTGAGTGATCTCTGGCTTGCACGCCTTGGAAAGGGCCGGACCCCACAGGCCATCACGCCTCGTATCCCGGGTGGCTCTGGCAGGTTCATTTTCCCCCTACTTCTCTTCGCCCCAGCATTCCACCCCCCTCAGCCAAAGCCTTCCAGACACCCTTTATCCTGTCCCACTGCCCCCGTGATGCCTTCAGACCCGCTGAAGACCTACCTGCCTGTCTTCAGGAAAGCTCTCCAAGCTTCAGTCACAGAGCCGGAGCTCCTGAAGCAGCAGGAAGCAAGGACAAGGCTCCTGCTGCTCTTTGCTCCCACGCCAGCGGCTGCTCCGAGGCTGAAATTTAATTACTGCAGCCCATCAATAAACATGGCTCCTGGTGCTCAGCTCTGCAGAGCATCCCACGGAGAGCCCCGGGGACGGTGGCTCTTCGGAGACGAGCGCAGGCTGGGGCAAAGCTCTGCTCTCCTCCTCTGCTGCCTCCCCTGCTGCAGCTCCAGCTGCAAACCACAGCGCCTGGCTCCCTGCTCTGCGCCCTCCTGCCTCGCCCAGGAGCTCCAGGCGTCTGCCACAGGGCTGGGGGTTCCTGTCCCCCCTTCCTGTGACCCCCCCTCCACCCCGACACTGAGGGCTGTGCCCTGCTCTGGCACTGGGAGCACAGCGGGACACCGGACGGGACATCCCAGGGACACAGGGGCATCACGGGGCGAGACCCCACCCCAGCAAAACCAGCCTGACCTCAGCAGAAGAAGCTGTTCAGAGACTCCTTAAGGCTCGAAAAGGGCTCTAAGACCACCTAGTTCAAGCATTAACCTAGTGCCAGCACGCCACGGCCTCAAATGCCACCCAAGGTCCCCAAATGCCACATCCGCAGGCCTGGAGAACACTTCCAAGGTCCCCAAAATGCCACATCCGCAGGCCTGGAGAACACTTCCAAGGTCCCCAAAATGCCACATCCGCAGGCCTGGAGAACATCTCCAAGGTCCCCAAAATGCCACATCCGCAGGCCTGGAGAACATCTCCAAGGTCCCCAAAATGCCACATCCACAGGCCTGGAGAACACCTCCAAGGTCCTCAAAATGCCACATCCGCAGGCCTGGGGAACACTTCCAAGGTCCCCAAACCCTGTGGCGAACACAGCCCATCTCTGAAGGACGCTGAGGAGCAAGGGAGGCTCCTGGGCGGCGTGTCCCCTGTGCTGGGGTCTCCAGCAGGGACACCCCGCCCTGTCCCCCCCAGGCACCCTGATGGCTCTGGGAGCTGTCTGAGAGCCAGCTGCAGTCACAGGGCTGCGCTGGGAGCTGCTCTGAGTGAGGATCTCGCTGATCACCCGTGGCACGAGGTTCCCCCCCCCCGGCAGAATCAGAACCCCTCGGAAGAAATTTCAGAACACGCAAGGAAATTCTTCTCCTTTGTTACAGCTGCAAGATGTTTTTGAACTTTTATCTCAGGACTGTGAGTAGGTAACAGCCTTCCCTTCAATCTATCAGACTTATCCTCTGTAGCGCCAAGGACCTTGGGCAGTGAAATTCATAGCAACCAAGTAATTCTTTCCTAGCACAGGTCACATTTAAAGCCGAGAAGTAAACTGTAAGAGAATTCAGTTCCTTGACACTGACCTGGAATTCTAACTCTAACAACTACAAACCTATTTTGCTGTATAGGAAGACAGGTGTTTATTAAGGCACATAAAAAAAAAAAAAAAAACAAACCACCTTTTCCAAATTTAAGAATGTTTTTTAAGTGTACAGTTTGAGTAAGAACATACACACCAGCATTTACTAAATAAATAAAATAAAATAAATAAAATAAATAAAATAAATAAAATAAATAAATAAAACAGAGATGGCCAGTCAAACCAACCCACCCCAAGTTTGTGAAGGGAACCTCACCCTCCCAGCCTCACTCACCGGAGCTGCACGGCACATCAGTGCCCCGGTGATCCGAGCAGCCTGCTCTCCCAAAATCTGCTCTCACGGGTGTCCCGCTCCCCCGGCAGCCCGGCTGTGCCCAACAACAGCCACGCAGGCTGCTCAGGGGTGGATCGTGCTCCTGTCCCCCTGAAAACACGACTTTCCGAAATGTCCTTACTGCCGGGAACCACGCAGAAACTCATCAGCGAGACGAGCAGACGTGCTGCCAGCTAAAAGCCAGAAGGCATCAAGCAGCACTGTCACAGGAGGGCAAAATCCTCATGAGCCTGTGGGAGAAGCCAGAGGGAAAAGGCAAACCCAAGGGAAACAGCACAGAACGACCCCAAGTCCTGGCGTGACCGGCAGTAAAACACACACTTTTCCCAGGCGCTGTGAACAAGCAGAGCAGCATCACCCAGCTCTGCAAAGCCAGCTCTGCTGCCCAAACCTGACTCAGGGAAACAGGAATTCTCCTCCTTAACAGCTAGGGCAATTGTGGACAGGCCAAAATACACTCAGGGAAAAAAAAAAAAAAAAAAAAAAGAAAAAAAAAAAAAAAAAGAAGGAGAAAGAAAGATCAGACAACGCTCATTAGCTCACAGAAAGAACAGAAAACAAAGAAGAACTTGCTGACACTCACAGGGGTTTTAGGCAGTGTGGGAAAGCCACCCATCTGTTCCTGAGCAGGCAGCCAGCCCTGGTCAGTCAGCCGTGGAGAGGCTGAGCAGAGCCCAGACGTGGGGACAGGCCTCGTTTCCCGGTGGGACCCAGCATGTGAAGCCGCCCGGGCTCGGCTGTCTGCAGCCAGACAGCGACCAGACAGTGCCTGAACAAACACGGCCGGGCCCGTGTGCCCGGGGCCAGCAGGGCCACCCCGCTGCCTGCCACCGGCCCCCGGCACGGCCTCTTCCTGTGGCAGCGGCACCCACCCGTGCCATGCACCCACACTGCTGCGTGGCCCAGCAGCTTCCTGTCCCTGCGGCTCAGTCCCAGCCCCTCTCCCTGGTCAGCCCCAGTGCCAGTCCCTGGTCAGTCCCAGCCCCTGGTCAGTCCCAGCCCCTGGTCAGCCCCAGTCCCAGGTCAGCCCCAGTCCCAGGTCAGCCCCAGCCCTTGTCCCAGGTCAGCCCCAGTCCCAGCCCCTGGCCAGCCCCAGTGCCAGTCCCTGGTCAGCCACAGTCCCTGGTCAATCCCAGTGCCAGTCCCTGGTCAGTCCCAGGTCAGCCCCAGTCCCAGTCCCTGGTCAGTCCTAGTCCCAGTCCTAGGTCAGTCCCAGTCCCAGTCCCAGGTCAGCCCCAGTCCCAGGTCCAGGTCAGCCCCAGCCCCAGTCCCAGGTCAGTCCCAGTCCCAGGTCAGTCCCAGCCCCTCTCCCTGGTCAGCCCCAGCCCGTGGTCAGCCCCAGCCCTTGTCCCAGGTCAGCCCCAGTCCCAGGTCAATCCCAGCCCCAGTCCCAGGTCAATCCCAGCCCCTGTCCCTGGTCAATCCCAGCCCCAGGTCAGCCCCAGTCCCAGTCCCAGGCCAGTCCCAGTCCTGGTCCCGGTCCCAGCCCCAGTCCCAGTCCCAGCCCCAGTCCCAGTCCCAGCCCCAGTCCCAGTCCTGGTCCCGGTCCCAGCCCCAGTCCCAGTCCCAGCCCCAGTCCCAGTCCCAGTCCCAGGTCAGCCCCAGTCCCAGTCCCAGTCACAGATCAGTCCCAGGCCAGTCCCAGTCCCAGTCCCAGTCCCAGGCCAGTCCCAGATCAGTCCCAGGCCAGTCCCAGATCAGTCCCAGGCCAGTCCCAGTCCCAGTCCCAGGCCAGTCCCAGATCAGTCCCAGGCCAGTCCCAGTCCCAGTCCCAGTCCCAGGCCAGTCCCAGATTAGTCCCAGGCCAGTCCCAGTCCCAGGTCAGTCCCAGTCCCAGTCCCAGTCCCAGTCCCAGTCCCAGGTCAGTCCCAGTCCCAGTCCCTGGCCAGCCTCAGCCCTGCCAGCTGTGGTTCCCATCCCGCACTTTTGCTGGCTGACAACACATTGATTTAAAACCAGCAGAATTATCTCCGTTACCAAAATAAAGCAGTTCCTGGAAGGGATGACTCAGAAGCCTCTCCCCTCGCCATAAATCAGAGAAGAAACACGATACCTCATTGGGGCAAATCACTTTGCCCTTTTGGTTTGGCACCTACAGCCTTTTCTTCCAGAAAAAAAGAGATTAGAAATCCACTCTGAGCCGGCACTTTGTCAGAGAGCTGAGCCTTTCCTCCCCGGGACGCCACGGCTCAGGGCTTTGCCTGTGTTATCACTGGAGGGGCTGGACAAAGATAAGCAAAAGCAAGATGGATATTAAAAAAATAATTTTTTGAAAAACATACAGAAACAGCCCTAGAGGTTTTTTTTTATACTGTCTCTGAGAAGCCTGTGCGAGGAATTTGCCCCAAAGGAGGTATGTGCAGCATGTGCCAGCAAGGCAGAGCAGTGGCAGAGAGCAGCTCCTCCAACCCTCCACGGGCCCCAGAGATAGGTATCTCTGCAGAGAGAGCCCCTGTCCTCTCCAAACACTGCTGCGGGACCTCACAGAGGTGCCTGCACAGCCGGCCTGTGCCTCCCCTCTAATCCTTCTGCTCGCTGACAAATCTCACCCAGCTCGCTCCGGGGCCGGATCGCTCGCAGATCCGCACGCTCAGACAACAAACACGGGCTTTACGGACGGGGAAACAGCCTGCCTCGGTCCGCACAAACCGCCTGGCCAAAGGGCTCCACCCTGGCTGCTCACACTGCTGTGCCCCACCGGGAACACCCCCGTGCCCTCTGCTCCCCCGGGCCCCCGTCCGCGTCCGGGGAGCAGCCGGACAGCAGAGACCCCCGCCCGCAGACAGCCCTCCGGCCAGCTGCGGCCAGAGGGACGCTCCAGCGAGGCCACGGGGCTGCAGGGCCATGGAAATGGCCAGCTGGATCCGAGCCAGCAGTGCCCCGGAGCCAAGGGGCGACAGCCCTGTCCTGGGGGGCATCAGGGACACCAGTGAGGAGGGGGGTGGTCCCACGGCTCTGCGCTGGGGCTGCCACAGTGTGAGAAAGATCTAAAGCTGTCTGAGCGTCCAAAGGAGGGACAGAGGGATGGGGAAGGGTCTGGAGGAGGCCATGTGAGCAGTGCTTGGGCACCTGGCCCATTCGGGTGGAGGAGACTGAGGGGAGAGTCACTGCACTTACAGCTTCCTTGTGAGGGGAACGGCAGGGGCAGACACTGATCTTCCTGCAGGGGTGACAGGGACAGCACCCAGAGAATGGCTGGAGCCAGGCCAGGGAAGTTTGGGTGGGGTTTCAGGGAAAGGGTCTTCCCCAGAGGGTGCTGGCACTGCCCAGGCTCCCCAGGGAATGGGCACGGCCCCGAGGCTGCCAGAGCTCCAGGAGCCTTTGGACAGCGCTGCCAGGGATGCACAGGGTGGGATTGCTGGGGAGCTGTGCAGGAGCTGGGCTGGGTGATCCGTGGGGGTCCCTTCCAGCTCAGGGTGTTCTGTGATTCGATGATGATGGGGCAAGGCCACGGAGCAGAGCCAGAACCAAGCAGAGCCAGCACTGAGCCGAGCTAGAACTGAGCAGAGCCAGAACCAAGCAGAGCCAGCACTGAGCCGAGCTAGAACTGAGCAGAGCCAGCACCGAACACAGCCAGAACCAAGCACAGCCAGAACCAAGCAGAGCCAGAACCAAGCACAGCCAGCACCGAACACAGCCAGAACCAAGAAGAGCCAGAACCAAGCAGAGCCAGAACCAAGCAGAGCCAGAACCGAACACAGCCAGAACCAAGCAGAGCCAGAACCAAGCAGAGCCAGAACCAAGTACAGCCAGAACCAAGCACAGCCAGAACCAAGCACAGCCAGAACCAAACACAGCCAGAACCAAACACAGCCAGAACCAAGCACAGCCAGCACTGAGCCGAGCCAGCACCGAACACAGCCAGAACCAAGCAGAGCCAGAACCAAGCAGAGCCAGAACCAAGCAGAGCCAGAACCAAGCAGAGCCAGCACCGAACACAGCCAGAACCAAGCAGAGCCAGAACCAAGCAGAGCCAGAACCAAGCAGAGCCAGCACTGAGCTGAGCCAGCACCGAGCACAGCCAGAACCGAGCAGAGCCAGCACCGAACACAGCCAGAACCAAGCAGAGCCAGAACCGAGCAGAGCCAGCACCGAGCACATGGAGCCCTGTACCCCACGCTGCCCAGCCAAGGCTGCCCAGGCCTTGAGGCAATCCAGCAGCATCCCCAGCTGACTGCCCAGATGCAGCGAGGCACAGGGAGCACCATGGGACTTGGCCACTCTTCACCCAGTCCTTGACCTGAGCACACAGGGGCTCATGGAGCCTCTCCTGGGATGTGTCCCTCTCCAAGAGCGGGCTGGAGCCGCCTTCGCCCCACAGACTGCTCTGCTGCTCCTCGCTCAGCCAGCTTTCCGTGTGCCACGCGTCCTCCCAGCGCTGGGAGGCATCACTCAGCACCCCAAAATCTGCCTTTTCCTTGGGCTGACTCCCCAGAGAGAGGGGCCGTCCCACACCTGCAAACAGGGACAGGGGAATCCCACACCTCATGTGGCAAAGCTCCCCCTCGCCTACTCTGCAGTAAGAAATAATCTCTGCTGCTTTAATGCCGCCCAGTAATTTTGGGACACCCTGCTGCACAGCCATGGGACGCCAGAGGCCAGCAAAGCTGAGGGACAGTGGCAGAAACAATGCAGGACGTTTTCTAGGGAATCACAACAAAAATGTTGTAAGTCCTGCTCCTGAAATAGACCGACCAAACCCCAGATGTGCTCCCAGCGACTCTTAGCCACCCACGTAACAGACAGGGAATAAAAGGCTTTGCTGGACCACTGCTAAAGCTTGCTGTCAGTATAATCACCTACTACTATAATGAGATTACATGGATTAGCTGCATTTTAAGGAAACATCAATGAGCTGGACAGCCTTTCTAGGCAGGTTTTTAGAGCCGCACAGGATAATACCGGAAAAACCGGGAGGCTATTTTTAGAAAGCATTTCTCCAAATAACCTGGGTGGGGTGGGGGGAATCACAAGGCAGCGGAGGTGTGTTAGCGCGGGCAGGAGCTGAACGAATGAACGCTGCAGAGGGGGACAGACCCACCCCTGGTCTCCCTTGGCCGAGCTGCACAAGAAATTAAGTGAGCCGGAGCCAGGCCTGCGTTCCTGCCATGCTGAGCTGCGAGATGGACTCAAGGGCTGGAGGGGAATGGGAGTAGAGCACGCACTGCGCTGAGCAGGGAACGCCGGGGCCAGGCTGAGCCGGGATGAACGCGCCAGCATTTGTGCCGGGTCCCCTCAGGGCACCTGCACTCCCGCAGAGCTGACAAGCCCCAAGCCCTCTCTCTGGCTGCACACAGGAAAACGTCCCCAAAATCGAGTCCGAAGTGAAGACTTCCCGGCCACCACGGCATCCATCGCCAGGTGGGACCCGCGGCTCTGTGCCACGCAGCCCGGGGGATGCTGGCCCGCACCTGGAGGAACGGGGCTGCCTCGCAGGCATCACATTCTCACCCAGGAAATCCCACACCCGCCTACCCCTCCTCATTTTCTCCCAGCAGTCCTCAGGATTTTAGAGGAACTCTCAGGCAATCTGTTTTTTTTTTTTTTTTTTTTCATTGCTTTTTGTCCTTGGAGCTTACTCCCACAAAATACCCATCAACCATCCAAAACAAACTGCGCACTTCATTTTCTAAAGTCCTTCACTCTTCCTTTCCAGGATGGATCTGGCCTGGAAGCCTTGGGGAACTGCAGCCTGGATATTTTGCTCCCCATGTTCCATCCAGCCGTAACCCCGCACCTTCTCCCTCTCGTTGTGACTCAGCCAGGGCTCGCGAATAAAACCCAATTAGGGATTAAACATCAGAGCAGCACAGCAAAGGGATGGCCCCTACCCCAGGCAGCTCACAGCCTGGGATCTTTAGCTCCCACCATGGTGAAGCGACAAAAATAACCCATTAAAAAGTCGCTTTAATTGCCTTGCCAGCGGTTTGCACAAACTCCAGCTAAAGCTGGAGGTAAAAATGAATTAAAAGCCCTAAATAGAAAATTCTCTTTCATTACTCCCACTTTTACCCTTATATTTTGATGGGGTCGTGGTGAGGCACATCCAGCCAGTCCTCCAGCTCCCCTGCAACAAGGACCAGCCTGGGCTCTGCTGGGTTTGCTCCACCACGGGCTCCTGTGCAGGGCCCAGGCTCTCCTGGACACCCAGGCTGTCCTGGACACCCAGGCTGCCCTAGGACAGACACCCAGGCTGTCCTGGACACCCAGGCTGCCCTAGGACAGACACCCAGGGCTGTTCTGGACCAACCAGGCTGTCATGGGACAGACACCCAGGCTGTTCTGGACCAACCAGGCTGCCCTGGGACAGACACCCAGGCTGTCCTGGACACCCAGGCTGCCCTAGGACAGACACCCAGGCTGTCCTGGACACCCAGGCTGCCCTAGGACAGACACCCAGGCTGTCCTGGACACCCAGGCTGCCCTAGGACAGACACCCAGGCTGTCCTGGACACCCAGGCTGCCCTAGGACAGACACCCAGGCTGTCCTGGACACCCAGGTTGCCCTAGGACAGACACCCAGGCTGTCCTGGACACCCAGGCTGCTGCCAGGCACAGCTCAGGCAGCCCTCAAGCTCACATTCCTCAGGCCAAGAGAGCCTTAACCAGGACAACAAAATTTAGAGGGTGAATCCTGCAGCAGAGTCCCCCAGAGCCCTGGAAGTTCTGTCCCACGTGTTGTTTGTGCTCCTCAGCCACTGCCCAGGGCAGAATCCCAGAGGATGGGGGGCTAATGTGCATGTCCCGAACACCAATAGCTGCATGGTGTGGAGCCAGCCAAGGGAATAACAAACGAGGACTGTTGGCAAAAACACACAAGAGAAAGACCAGGATGGAGAAGGGGCCATATGGAGGCAGGGCTGCATTTTCTGGGACAAACCTCCTGGTTGTGGCTCCTGCAGAAAAGCACAACCTGGCTCAGCACAGGTGCAGGGACAGGGCTGAGAAGGACCGGGCACTGCAGTGGGGAATGAGCCCATCCAAGACTCCAGAGCCTCCAGCCCATTTCCAGAAAGGTCTGAAAGAACCACTGTGAATGAGAACTGACCTGCACAAAATTGGGAAACTTCTCCCCAGGGAGTGGAAGACTTAAATGTGCCCCACAAAGCCCAGGGCCCCAGGACATCCCATCAGCTGGATCAACACTGGAGCCACGACTAGTGATTTCTCTCTTCTTCTGTCTCACTCTCTCTTTTCTTCTTTAATTCATCTCTTTCTTTCTCTCCTCCCTTTCATCTTAGCCCTTCATCCAAACCCCGCTGCTGTGTGCTTATACTGGAGATCAAGCACTAACACACCAATTCCCATGCCAAGGGCGCAACCCACCAAAAATCTCTGTGAGCTTTTGTTGTTCCTCTCAGCCTGGGAATCCTGGGGGCTCCCTCGTCCCTCGGGGTGGGACACCACACACAGCACTCCCTGTCCAAGCTGGTTCCGGCTCAGGAGGAGAAACGTTCCACCACCTCCCTCAAGACTCAAGCAGGAGGTGAGCAGAGGTCTCACCTGCTGCCAGCCGCACAAGGATCACCTGAGCCCGCCGTGACCCCGCTGCCCACGCAGACGTGGAGCCCGGAAGGGAGGAGGGAGCGGGGCAGCAGCTCACAGCACAGCTGGGAGCTTGCTGGTGGGTTTTGGGTGGTCTGCTCCGTTCCCAAACCCGATGGTTGAAATGCAGGCTTAGAGCACGGCCTCGCTGAGAGCAATGCAATCAAGCTCGGGCTCCAGACCCCACGGTGCCCAGCATTTATTTAGCTAAATACTGCTCTGAAACGTCCCTTCTGCTCTGCCCAGGACTGTGAAAGAGCCATCAGGATGGAGCAGGTTCACGGCTTTAATCCCTTCCTTCACATTTGGCTCCAGTGGGCAGCAGCAAGACCACTTTGCAAAAGGAATCATGCCAAGGAAACCTGGCTGAGGGGTTTGGTTTCTAACTTCCAGAGACTCACTTTTTTCCCCTCCCCTTTCAATCTCTGTTGCTCAAAAAATTCTCATGTTTCCGAAGCATTTTGCAGCTCTTACAGCACTTTGCTGGGATGAAGAAAAGCTGGCACACATATCACAGCAGCAAAGATTATTTTTGCCGTCTGAGTAGTAGCAGGCACGTGAGATTTATTCAGATAAAGGAGGTCAGAGTCGGAAATGAGCTTAGATTCCAGGCTGAGAGTCCAAACCATTGGGAGATTTGGCATCTCCAGGGGGCCAGGCACTGTGTCCTGTGTCAGCATTGCCCCAGAGCCTCCCCGGGGTCAGCGGGGCTGCCTGGCCCCCCCAGCCTCACCCAGAAGGCTGAGATGAGCACAAGCACCAGCCTGGGCTCCTCCACATGGAGCGAGGGGCTTCCCAAACTTTGCTGTGGCGTTTTCCTCCCTGTCTGCTCAGCCGCGGCATTAATCCTGCCACTGCCCCTGGGATCTGCTGGAACACACAAGGTTTTCATGTCCTGAAAAGATCGTGCGAGTGTTATTACAATCGGGATTTCCTCCCAGCTGCTTCTCTTTTTCCACAACACGCCCTGCGCTTGAAGCAGACAGCAATTAGCTTTCCAGCTCGGAGATATGTGATTTTTTTTTTTTTAACCTTAGACCCATCTTTAACAGAAGAGATCAGGGGCGCTCCTAATGACTCAAAGAGACAAAGACTCTAAATGCCTTTCCCGAAAGCAGATTTGCCTCCAAACACGGGAGGTAAGGAGGCTGTGGGAGCGCTGTGATCCAGCTCCAGCCCTGCCTGCAGCTCTCTCGCCCTGCTGATCGCTCGGTATTTACCAAACGCGCCGCGTTCCCCCGGAGCAGGGAGGGACGCGGCGGTGCCGGTGCAGCCGCAGGGACGCGCAGACGGCCGGGCACCTGTCCTGCCCCACACCCAGCAGGGATTTTGGGAGCAGGTGCGGCCAGCAGGGATTTTGGGAGCAGGTGCGGCCGCCTCGTCACCTTCGGCGGTTTTGTGTCCTTTTCAAACAGGCGGGGCAAGCCCCTTGCCTAATGACGAGGCTCGGAATGTGAGATGAGCCCGCAGTCAGGAATATCAAAACCGGCATTTTCGGGCAAATATAAAGCCCATCAAGATGCCCTTTGCGACTTCCCTGCCCCTTGCTCAAGCAGAAAGGAGGTGACCCAGAGATGGCACCGTGCGTATCTCAGCCTCTACATGGCCACCACCGACCACTCCAGCTTCATTTTCCTAAAGGTGTCTCATCAAATTTCACATTTCCTTGACTCTTCTTCCAAAGCGCCCAAAGCTGACATCAGCTGCAGAGTGAGCCTGGGGGGAAAAAGGGAGAAAGGGCAACTTTGCACTGAAATGTAGCTCACTGAAGTTTAGGATTTGGTGGCACAGGCTGAGGGAGAGAGGAACACAGCCCAGCCCCGTGCTAGCACAGCTGGACGCACACCTGGCCCCAGCGCTGCAGCATCCCTTTCAGCCCAGCAGTAACTCCAGGAGCTACAAGGTCCCTTTCCATCCCAGAGGCATTTCTGCTTCCCAAGAGTTCCCTTTTCGGCTCCCCCAGGAACAGCTCCCTGGCCACCACTCCCAGCTCTCCTGAGCACGAGGACAGGCCTTGCCTGCTCACTGCCTCACTTAGAACGTGTCATTATTTCTAATTTATGGCGTTTCTGCACTTGGCCACGCTCAGCCTGGGAGGTTGTGTGGAAGGGAGCTGAGCCTGGCCTGCTCTCTGGAAGCTCTGGATAAAGCCTTTCTCAAGCTGATACAACCGCACATTGAAAAAAAAAATTATGAACAAACAAACAAAAAAACTATGGAGAAAGGAGAATTCCCAGAGAGCAAAAGAACTGCAGTTCTTAAAACAAATTATCTGAAATAGTCTTCTGAGTACAGGTGCCCAAATACAGGTCAGATCCACTGCTTGTAACAGAAATGCAAACCAGTGACAGAATTCCAGAATGGCTCAGGGTGGAACAGAACTCAAAGCTCATCCTGTTCCACCCCCTGCCATGGGCAGGGACAACTTCCACTGTCCCAGGCTGCTCCAAGCCACATCCAGCCTGGCCTGGGACACTCCCAGGGATGCAGGGGCAGCCACAGCTGCTCTGGGCACCCTGTGCCAGGGCCTGCCCACCCTCCCAGCCAGCAATTCCCAGTTCCCAATCTCCCACCTGTGCCTGCCCTCTGGCAGTGGAAGCCATTGCCTGTGTGCTGTCCCTGCATGCCTTGTCCCCAGTCCCTGTGCAGCTCTCCTGGAGCCCCTTGAGGCCCTGGCAGGGGCTCTGAGCTCTCCCTGGAGCCTTCTCTTGTGCAGCTGAACAGCCCCAGCTCTGCCAGCCATCCTCTGACCATCTTTGTGCCTCTCCCTTTCCCGGGATGCAGGGTGGGAATTACAGCCACAGCAACCCCAGAACAAAACCAGGAGCAAACCAACCTTACTGGGCACCCATGGGGAGTGGGGAGAGGAGCCCAGCACTGAACCCAACCCAACACTTCGTGCTGCAGTCCCGACAGAAATGCAAAGATAACTGCTTTTTTTTTTTTTCCCTCCTCCCATTCTCCTTGATCTCATTTTAATTGGAACCGGTCCCAGATGGATCAGATCCCGAGAAGCCCAGCACCTACCCTCTGTCCTTGAAGTAATTTTAAGCCGGGACCTGTTCCCACATTCGCGTTTCCAGCCCTGCTCCCTCGCAGCCGGCCAAGGGTTTAATTCACCTTTACCCAAAGGCGCTTTGCGATGGTTCAGAACTTTCCACAGCACGGGGCAGTTAATGGAGCACAGAGCCCGGCCGGGGGCCGGCTGGCACAGGGGGATTTCCAGCCTGGCTGCAAACCTGGCCCTGCCTCCAGAGCTGCTGGAGCACCCGGCCTGGGGCTGGGAACACCCCCAGCTCCTGTCAGAGGGATCACAGAGCCAGAGGTGGGCAAGGGGGAGCAGCCTTGTTGCCAAAGGCTCAGCCTCCCCAGCTCAGTGCCGCACTTCCCAGCCCCATTTCTCTCACACAGAGGAGCAAGCCTCCCTCAGGGGCTGGAGATGACCTGCAGAGCTTCCTCTGGGAAGGGATTTCAGAAGGGCTTAGGAAGCCTGCAGCTGGAAGCAGCCTGCACTCCAAAACATGAAATTTGATTGGCCTTTTATCTTGGTTTACATAGCTAATTGTTGCAGGTGTATCCGTTACCATGAAATTAATCCCGTTGTAAAATCAGGTGTAGCCAAGAATTAAATTGAGCAAACAATCCAGACAGCTGGGACAGATGGACACCAACAGGACTCAGCTCGGGGGGACTGTTTGCTGTTCCCCGAATTCGGAGGGGCTGTGACACGGCCAAACCACTTCCCCGGGAGATCACAGGGACCCGGAGTGCCCGTGGCTGGCCGGGAGCGGAGCCAGGGCTCGGGGCAGCAGGAGGTGGATGTTTATCCGGCAGGTCAGGGCAGGTGAGGCGAGGCGGCTCTGGGCACAGGCGCAGGACACGAGGGCAGGGTGCGGGTGGCCGGCCCGGGAGGGGACAGCTGTGCCCCAAGGAGCGCGGGGGGCACGCACCCAGCTCTCCCTGCCCCGCTCCTTCCCTGCCTCCCGGGAACGCCCCGAGCAGCCGGGAAGAGCCGGCGGCTCCGGGCTGCGGCAGCGGCGTGGGCTGGCCGGCTTCCTACGGGGATGAGCGCTGTGTATAATATAGAAACCGAGCTGCCTGTTCCAAGCACAACCACGCCGGCTGCTTTTTAAAGACAGGCTCGGCTCGGGTGGAAAGTGCTGCAGGAACAAGCGGCGTTAATTCCCCCCGCAGCCTCCCAGCCAGGGGAAGCCTTCAGTGGGGAGATTTGTGAGCTGGTCCCGCTGCCGGTCCAGCCCCGGGGACAGGGAGTGATGGCAAGGTCACCCTGGCACCTTTCAGCTGGGCTGAAATCGGCTCCTGTAAATCCTCGCAGGCAATCCTGCCTGGAAAGCCCTGGAAGCAGATCAGTGTTTAATCTCAGCCTGGCGCTGGGCAGGGGGGGAGCACTCGGTGGCCTCCCGGAGCCCAGCCTGGGCTGCACCGCCCGGCACCACGCCTGCCTGGCAGCACCTGGCCAGGTCCAAGGGGTGCCGCGGCCACCTGGGAGAGCAGCACATCGAGGCACAAACGTGCCAAAACAATTCTCCCGCGTGGAGTACGTGATTCCCTTCCCCAGCCGTGTCAGACAGTCAAACGCCACAAGCGCTGAACTTCACTCTTCTGCGTGCACAAGGACACCTTGCCACCATCCATCACATCCACACAGCCGGGGGGGGGAAGGCAAATAAAAATGCCACAATGCAAACAACTGGTGAGGAACTGATCCCAGACCCGGGGAGCTCGCAAATCTTCGGGATGAGAAGTCGCTGCTGGCGCAAGGAACGGGTCACGTTTCAGCGTTAATTGTCCATGGAGTGGCAGCAGGTCTGCGTGCCAGGGACGAGGCCAAAACGGACTGCCATGTCTAATGCAAGTCTATAATTCTTCTGTTACTTTCTGTTTCTCTGCTGCTCACAGGAACGGCGAGCCCAAAATAACGGCAGCAGCGTATGACTTTAAAAGGGCAAATTTAAAAAAGCCCAGAGCAGTCGCTGGCATCAGTGAAAGCAAGGAACCTGCTTAAAGCTTCTACCAAAGATCCCAAAAGTCACAAGCCTGGAAAAGCGGCAGGATTTAAATAATGAAAAAGCCATTCTGGCAAAAATGAGACGTGGAAAATGCATGGAAACGTGATCTTTCTAGGCACAGGAGAGGAGAGAGAAATGGCACTGGAAAAGAAATGTCCAGTGTCGGTGACTGATGGGGACCTCTAAAGGAATCCATTAAATCTGTACAGCCAACAGAACTAATTGAAAAATAAGGCACTTTCTAAGCATGCTAGGAACAGAGAATTAGGTGTCTGCCAGATTCACTATTAGGTACCATCAGTAAAACTGAGGAAACAGTTGCCAAAGAGGACGAGAGGAGCGCACAGATCAACCGTGTGCACCCCACTGTGCCAAAGCAGGGCTTTTCCCACCAGCCCCCAGTGCAACCTGCTTTAAAACCCCTTAATTGACCCCTTAAAGCCCCCTAACGACAGAAATTTCAGTATTGCCAGACATCTGCCAAAATAAAGCGTTTTCAGACCAACTGGTGGAACTCGGAAACTTTGTGTAGTCACAGTATTTGGGTAAAAGGCAGGAGCAGCAGGCAACCCGGGGCCAGCTCCAGCTAGAACAGCAGGACAGGAATTTCAGGTAAATACGCGAACTGGAGACTAAAAATACAATTCCAATCAGCCAGCTGAGTTTCCTGGAATTAGATCTATTCAGGGGACTTATTATCTATCTAAAGACATTACTGTTGCCTCGGCACAGTGTTTGCCCACACTTCTCCAGCGCACGTAATATCCCGAGGATGAATCTCACAGCGGGTGTAACCAACACCACACGCGTCAGGTGTGCGCTGAGACAGCCCCGGCGTGGCTGCTGCCCGCTGCCGAAACAGCAGCCATGCACCTTCCTCGGGGGTTTTTGTCACTGCCCACTCTCACCCCTGACTCCTTCCGTGGGATTATATTCAATGGAAGTCTCTAGCAGGAAAAGCCGCGGTAACTCACGGATGGTCGGTCGGCGGCCCAAATCCCCTCGGTGAGGCCGCGGTCGGACAGACCACGGCTTTGTGCAGCAGGGCGATGCATGGGGCAGGGACAGAGACCTCTGCCAGAGCCAGGAAAGCGTTTGGGATAAGCACGGAGCATCTCCCGCCCAAGGCATCAGCACAAAGCCGGAGCGGCTGGTCCCTGATGGGGGGGGGGGGGGGCAGTGGGAGCACGTCCGTAAGGAATCAAAAAAGCGAGCTCACACCCATGGCTGCGCCCAGACGGGCACCCGGGCAACACGGCCACGCCAGCCACATCCCGAGGGTGCCACAAAAACCACGCGAGGAGGAGCAGGAACCCCGCGGTGTGGGGGGACAGCACCCTCGGGCTCCTGAGGAGCGGGTGTGGAGGTGACCCCGCCACTGCGGGCAAGGAGCAGGGAGCGACGAGCCACCTCTGCGACAAGGACACGGCAACATCCCCCCGCCGTCCGCAAGCCAAAACTAGATAAGTTCAACCTTGAAATGAGATAGCATCTCTCCAGAGTCAGAGCAATTAAATGTTGACACAAGGTAGGCAGGAAGGGGGTGGAGGAGCGGGGCGGGGGGGGGGAACTCGCCATTGCTCAGAGCCATTAACACAAAATTAACAGGCTGCTTGTTTAACCCGGGCTTCTGTGTCTGCAAGGAGGATGAGCTGCAAATGCTTCCCTGCAGTTGCATTTCTGCAACACCTCCCACCTGGGGCGGGGGGGTGTGTGTGGAAAGTTTCAGAGGCATTTTCTATGCTTGGGAAGAGTCCTGAGTGGTAGGAGAACAGCAGGGTCATGCTAAAAAAAGGAAAGATCAAGGCGAAAAGTCTGAAAACCACGGTTTGCAAGCGCCGGGTGAGATTCATCTCGCTTAAATTTAGACCTCTCAAGCTCAGCTATCCAAATCAGAAGCAGCGCCCGGAAAGGCATTTGCCTGGCCTGCATACGAGGCTTTCCAGAGAGGGAAACAAGCCTCATTTGGAGGTGCCTGTCCCCCCAGTTTGGTGGGGAACAGCTCGGAACGGATCCTTTCAGACCCCTGGGCAAGGGCAAACAAACAGCACCCACTAAGGCAGCTCCAGCTGCAAGCCAGTTGTCTCATGCAACCTGCAAAGCTGAGGGGTATTTCAGCCCAGAACAGCAGTTCTGGAGAATTTGCCCGGCAGCCCAGCACGCAGGGGGCAGGAGCAGGGTGAGGGTGAATCCAGCTCCTGGAGGCAGGTCTTCACGACTCTGTTCTAGGCGTAAAGAAGAGACAAACACGAATCCTCCTCTGCATGGAGGACTCGGCCCTGAGAGCGTGAGGCTGGCCGAGGTGTTCCCAGATCATTGTCATTCTTTCCAAACGCGGGTGATTTGCCTGGGATTTCAGGTTTTATCAGTCCTTACTAACAGGCTGGGCTCAGCTGCAGGAGGGAGAGGACTGCGATGAATCACAGCCACAGACTCGTTTAGGTTGGAAAAGCCCTCCAAGACCACCAACCACTAACCCAGCACTGATAAACCCACCCCTAACATCCCTGAGTGAGCCCGACTCTGCTCTTTGGCTCCAAAGCCAGGGCAGGGCAGACTTGGTTCTCCCAAGCACAAGGGCATCAGTGGAACAGGGATTATCGTATCCCTTTGCCCCCTCTTCTTTTGTAGGGATGGGGAATGCTGATGCTCTCTTGCTGGGTGTGGGATTTATCCTCAAAAGTCCAGCTCTGGCCCTTATTCCTGCAGTTTCCTCATTACAGTCCTGACCTCCCTTTCCCTGCAGTCCTTCACCCACAAACCTCCACGGGGCTTGTCACCTTCCACCTGAGGGGCACCTGTGCAGCCACAACAAGGTCAGGGCACTGCAGGTTTGAGCTGCCCGCCCCGATCCGCGTCCAAGGGGCTGGAAAAGATGTGCCTGTCCCCAGGCCTCGTTCTGCAGGAGGCTGGGATCCTGCTCAGACCAGGAGACGGAAAAATCACTCTGGTTTGCTGGGAAGTTCCCAGCGCCAGAGAGGATTAGTCGTGTCTTAATTGTGAGGAGCCAGCAGCACAGAGCTGACTGCAGAGACCGGGACCCCCTCCCTCGGCAGCAGCCAAGATCTGTGTGTCCACTACCAAGCCAGCTGCTTGGACGAGGGAAACCCTGGACACTGCACATCCCCTCCTGTGGGCACCGTGTCCCCGGGCACACAGCCCAGGCAGGCAGAGGCGCCCCAACACCTCCGACGCCCCGGCAGTCGGGGTGAGTAAAGGCTGAGCTCTGGATGCACACCGCAGCCTGGGGACCCTCTGCCCTAACCAGCCCCACACCTCGGGGTGGAGGAGTCCTCTGGGCAGCCGTGTGGGGACAGCCCAGCGGAGCCACTGCCACGCCAGGCTCAGGTTTGCCTCCCCCTTTCTGGTCCTCACACCACAGCAGCCCGGGATGGATCTCCGCAGCCAAACTCGCCTTCCTCGCACGCCAGGCGTGTCCCACGCCATTAAAGCCTGGGCTGTCACCACCTGCCACCTCCCCCCGAGGGTCTGGCTCAGGTGAGAGGAAATAAACCTGACTGAGAGCAACCGCAGCCTGCCTTGGAGCAGGACAGAGGGAGAGAAGCAATTTTCTCTCTCTGGGCACAGGGAAGGGGGTCCGGGGGACCCGCCAGGCACGCCGACACCGGGTTTGCCCGTGGGCACACGCAGGATCTACACAGCCATGGGGTACATGTGCACGCTCAGGGCAGGTAGAGACCGTCACGGCACCTGCGGATAGATGGATACAGCTCACAGAGACGCCCCCGGGGCACGTACGGACTCAGCCGGCCGGTACAGACCCACAGGGACCATGGGCACACAGAGCGCGTGTGGGCTCGCAGGGCACGCACGGACACGGAGGGCTCATGTGGGCAAATGGGGCACGTACGGACACACACAGCGCGGACAGACAGACAGGCAGGGCACACACAGACACACACACACAGCGCGGACAGACAGACAGGGCACACACAGACCCGCGGGCACGGACAGACAGACAGGGCACACACAGACACACACAGTGCGGACAGACAGACAGGGCACATACAGACACACACACAGCGCGGACAGACAGGGCACACACAGACACACACAGCCTGGACAGACAGGGCACACAGACCGGCGGGCACGGACAGACAGACAGAGCACACACGGACCGGCGGGCACGGACAGACAGACAGAGCACACACGGACCGGCGGGCACGGACAGACAGACAGGGCGCACACGGGCGCACGGCGCCCGAACAAGCCCACAGGGCACACACACAAAGACGCACCGAGCCCGTGTAGAGCCGCGGAGAAGCAATGCCCGCGTCTCCGCTCGCCCTCGCAGGCAGCGAGCCGGCGCTCAGACGGGTTTGAATCCCTCTGTGCCGGGCAAGGGGCTCCGGGGCACGCGAAGGACGAGGCGACACCGGCGACGCTCCCGCGGGCGGTCCCGCACGGGGCACGGATCCGCCCCCCCCCCCCGCCCCCGCCCGGCTCCCCCCCGCCCGCCCCCGCTCAGCGGCAGCGCCCGGCGGGGCTCGGGGGCAGCGCCGGGGCCGCCCGCACTCACCGGGGCCGCCGCGCTCGGCTCCGCCATGGCCCGACCGGCACCGGCACCGCGCCCGCCCCGCCTGACGTCACCCCCGGCCCCCGCCGCGCCGGCACCTGCGGGAGGCGGGGCCGGCAGCCGCGAACCCCCCCCCGCCCCCATCCCCGGGAGGCACTGCCGGGGGTCCGGGCATCCCTCGCCATCCCCGGGAAAAGGCGCTGGAGAGGTCGGCTCCCCCCTCGCCATCCGCGGGAGGAGCCGCCCGGGGGTCTCGTCCTCCCTCGCCATCCCTGGGAAAAGCCGCCCCCGGCATCGGGTCCCCCCACCCGTTCCGGGGAGGGACCGCCCGGGGGTCTCGTCCTCCCTCGCCATCCCTGGGAAAAGCCGCCCCCGGCATCGGGTCCCCCCACCCGTTCCGGGGAGGGACCGCCCGGGGGTCCGGTCATCCCTCGGCATTCACAGGAAATGCCGCCGGAGGGGTGCCAACCGCGCTCGCCATCCCCGGGAGGAGCCACCCGGGGGTCCGTTCAGTCATCCCTAGCCATCCCCGGGAAAAGCTGCCCCAGGGATCTGCTCCCCCTGCTCCTCCCGCTCCCCCGTTGCAGTCCCCGGTAAAAGCCGCCCCGGGGATTCGGACCGGCCTCGCCATCCCCGGGGGGAGCGGCACGGAGAGGTCCGGTCCCACTGGCTATGGCCGGGGGGAGCCGCCGAAGGCCATCCAGACCCTCCGCTCCTCCCTCGCCATCCCCGAGAGGAGCCCGGTGAGCCCGGCCATCCCTCGCCATCCCCGAGAGGAGCCCGGTGTGCCCGGCCATCCCTCGCCATCCCCGAGAGGAGCCCGGTGAGCCCGGCCATCCCTCGCCATCCCCGAGAGGAGCCCGGTGAGCCCGGCCATCCCTCGCCATCCCCGAGAGGAGCCCGGTGTGCCCGGCCATCCCTCGCCATCCCCGAGAGGAGCCCGGTGTGCCCGGCCATCCCTCGCCATCCCCGAGAGGAGCCCGGTGTGCCCGGCCATCCCTCGCCATCCCCGAGAGGAGCCCGGTGTGCCCGGCCATCCCTCGCCATCCCCGAGAGGAGCCCGGTGAGCCCGGCCATCCCTCGCCATCCCCGAGAGGAGCCCGGTGTGCCCGGCCATCCCTCGCCATCCCCGAGAGGAGCCCGGTGTGCCCGGCCATCCCTCGCCATCCCCGAGAGGAGCCGCCCAGGGGATCCGCTCCCGGTTCCCTGGCGGCGCCGCCGGCGGGGATCTGGCTCCCCTCTTCTGCCACAGCCCCTGTGAGGAGCCGAGGGAGGGGGACCCCGCCTGGCCCCCACCTCGGGGCATCCCTCGCAGCGGAGGGTGCTGAGCGCCCTGACCCTCCCGGCTGGGCTTTCTGCCCTTTCCCCTGCCCGTACCCAACGTGCATTCGCTTATCAGTTTTAACCTGGGGGTTTCGGGGTCTGCACCAAGCCATCGTCCCTGTGGGACCCTTCTGGCAGCGTCCCCGCGTCCCTGCGCTCCGGAGGTGTTCCCAGCGGAGGGGGGTGTGATGGATCACAGGTGAGGCAGCTGAGCTCTTCCTACCCGAGGGTGCCTTCACCCACTGAGCAGCCTCAAAGGAAAAAAAAAATTCGCTGTATTTACAGTGCGAAAGAGCAATTAAAGGAAGCTGCTTCAACAGTCTAAGTGGAGGAAGCGTGACAGCTCAATAGTTATTGATCCCCTCCAGACAGGCATGCTGCTCTGTTGGAGCTGAAGGAACCCTGCCTGATGCAAGGGAAGTGGCGAGAAAAAAATAAAAAATGGCCCCGTAAATTAAAACTCCCAGGGAATTACATGGGAGGAAATGAAGGTGTATAAGCAATTTCTGGTGGCACAGTAATCTGTAACTCTACTGTTCTGCTGTCTAGGATTAAAATGAATGTTCCCATCCAGTTGCCCCGTGAGCAGGAAGGTGTTTAATAGAAGCTCTTGCTCTGTGGATGGAAGGGTGGAAACGGAGAGCAGAAAGAGGAATAGGAGCATTAGCAGTTATTGTTAAAACCTCCCAGGGAAACTGCCCCCGTGCGCTCTCTGTGCAAAGTGTGGAGGTTATTCCCGTGGCTGTTTGGCCCCAGGTGACAAATGCACCGCCGGGGACACTTAAGGGCATCCTGGGGCCCTCCAGGCAAAGCCCAGTGCCGGAATACAGGGGAGCTTGGGCGAGGGTGTTCTCAGACGGGGCAGCTGTCTGGCGGGGTGCTCCAAGACATCACTGCAGCAAAACACACGGTGACATGCCCGGCTCCGGCGCTGTGATCCTGCTCTGGCCCTCAGCACAGGGGTTTCCAGCCCGGGAGTGGCCCAGCAAAGGACAAAGTGGAGAGAAAATCAGTGGCCATCCTGGCACACAAACCCCGTGCCATGGGAGCATTCCTGGCACCTGCCCTGCCCGGGAGTGAGGCAGGGATCTGGGGGCTCTCCTTCCGTGGCTCCAGCCCTTTGGCTTGTGGCATGGCCACGGGCTGGTCTCTTTGAAAATCTGGGCCAGTGAGTTCTGGAGTGAGGCCAGAGGAGGCCACCAAGATGATCAGAGGGCTGGAGCACTCCTCCGTGAGGAAAGGCTGAGACAATTGGATTGCTCAGCCCAGAGAGGAGAAGATTTGGGTGACCTAATTGTGGCCCTCCAGGACCTGAAAGGGCTGACAAGAGAGATGGAGAGAGACCATTTACAAGGGATGGAGTGACAGGATAAGGGGAATATAAAGGATCAAATTGAGACAGGGCAGGATGGGATATTGGGAAGGAATTGCTGGCTGGGAGGGTGGGCAGGCCCTGGCACAGGGAGCCCAGAGCAGCTGTGGCTGCCCCTGCATCCCTGGAAGAGCCCAAGGCCAGGCTGGACAGAGCTTGGAGCAGCCTGGGACAGTGGAAGGGGGTGGAAGTGGATGGCCTTCAAGGTGCATTCTGTGACCCCGTGACTCCCTCTCGCAATTAGCAGTAATAACACTGAAACACGTTCATATTTTCTTCTCAGGGGCGGGCACTGGTTTGGTTGGTACGAGCTTGGTTTGGGTGAAAAGACGGGGCATTTGGGTGTTCGTCACCAGCGCTGCAGGAAACCAGGGCAGCACCTCGCAGGACCTTGGCAGCCGTCCCCGGAGCGGTGAACAACAAACCCTGGCAGTGCCCCGGGCTCTCACACCGCCCTGGCAACAGCGAGGCTTGGCTGGGTCAGTCCCCAGCGCCCGGCACAAAGGGGCTCTGTGCGGAGCGGTGATTAACCCCTCATCCCCGCGGAGCATCCTCCTGCGGGCTCTGGCAGCCGCGGGTGTGCCCCGCGTGTGCCACCCGGCCTGCGGTGGGTGCCGGGGCGCGGTTCCAGGCGGGATGGAGACCGACAGCACGGTAAACAACTTCATTAAACACCGCGGAGCCTGACGAGATAATCACGGCCCCTGACTAGATAATCTGTGCTGCATCCTCAAGCACGAGGGATTGTGTCTCTTTTCAAGCAGGGGAAGGAAAGCTCTCACAAAGCTGCCGGAGTGTTTACATCAATTTCCTGGTGATTGCTGAGGAGGGACCTGGCACGCTCGATCAGAGCCGGCAGAGCCGGCGCCTGGGATGTGTGTCGGCAGCGGGAGCTGCGACCATCTCTTTTCCTCACCCTGGCGCTGTGGTTTTTATTCCGGGCTCTCTCCCTCCGCGGTGTGAGACAGCCACAAGCGCAGGTAAGGCGAATGCGGGAAGGCGTGGCTTTAGTCCTGCCTTGCCAGGCGTGGGCTGTCGGATGCTGCCTTCAGGGAGACGGTGCTTATCTCCGCTACCTCCATTTCTAAGGCTTGTTGTCGTGGACAGAGGGAGCATTTTCGTCACCTGGTCACAGCACGTGCAGCCGAGATTCACCCCTGCCACAAGAAGCACAAGGCACAGGGGGCACCTCCAGACTGCTCCGGGGGGCTGGTGCCCTGTCCAGGGCCGGATTTCACCGTGCTTGTATAAAAAGGCTGCCACGCTCGCTGCAAAATGTTTGTCTTGCACAATATCCCTCTGTCTCCAATTACACGATGCATTCAGCCTCCTCCGGGGGTTAAATCGCTGGCTGCTAAAATAAAAGGGACTCGAGTGTCTCATCAGGAGCAAGTTTCAGACATCCCCTGCCAGATCCGGGCGTGCTGACACCGGTGAAGTGACACCAGTCAGGCTGGCACTGTCGTTTCCCACCGGGTACAGCGCACTCAGCACATCCTCCTCGACGCCCACGACACCGCCTCTTCCAGACGCATCCCTGGTACTCCGTCAGCCCTTGGAACACGGTGCAGAGCTGGTCCTACCTGCACCAGCACACCCTGGGATGAATCTTCAACGCCTTCACAGGCCCGGACACAACAGGCAGAGAGCAAAGACTCTTTTTTTTCTTTCATAGCAAATCCTATGAAACGAAGAACTGGTGTAAAGCTGGCCACATTGCCGGAGGTGCTAAAGCCTGTCTGCTGGGCAGCATCTCCATGCCCTTGTGGAAAAAAAAAACACGTTATAAATCAACACTGTGTGGGCTACCTTCCCTCTGCGTGGATGGGGATCCCTTAGGAATTGCTCTCCTCATATCAGTTTCCTCACAGGCTTTTCCAGTAGAGTGCTGACCATCTCCGAGCACGGAAGATGGTGCGGCGGGGCAGGGGGAAGGGGATGTAAGAGCCAGGGCTTGTGTGCGAGGCAGCTAAAAAAGCCAACAGTGTTTCTGGCCTCGGCTGCCTCCTCTCCCAGCTGCAGGCTGCCTGCCCCACATCCACACACTGCTCACTAAATTTTAGCTTTCCTCAGCACTCCGAGCTCGCAGCCCAATTTTGTTCTGTCAGCTGTATTATTAATCAGCAGGCTGCAAATTATGTTGCTGTAACCCACGTGCTTTTTATATTTTAAATTGAAAATGAAATAAATTGGTGCATAGTAAACAAATCCCAGCTTTCTGGGAGCAGCAGGCGGCTGAGCAAGGGGAGCTGTGGGGTATCTGGGGCCAGGACAGATGAGAGCCAACGGAGAACCACGCCGTCCAGGCTGGAAAGGCATTGAGGGGCTGGAGCGTGTCCAGGCAAGGGAATGGGGCTGGGGAAGGGGCTGGAGCCCCAGGAGAGGCTGAGGGAGCTGGAAAGGGGCTCAGCCTGGAGAAAAGGAGGCTCAGGGGGGACCTTGTGGCTCTGCACAGCTCCTGACAGGAGGGGACAGCCGGGGGGGTCGGGCTCTGCTCCAGGGAACAGGGACAGGAGGAGAGGGAACGGCCTCAGGCTGGGCCAGGGCAGGCTTAGATCAAATATTGGGAAAATTCCTTAATGGAAAGGGCTGTCCAGCTCTGGCACAGCTGTCCAGGGCAGTGGTGGAGTCCCCAAAACCTGGAGGGATTTAAAAGCTGTGTGGATGTGGCACTTGGGGACAGGGGTCAGCGGTGGCCTGGGCAGTGCTGGGGAGTGGTTGGACTCCATGGCCTCGGAGGGCTTTTCCAGCCTAAAGGATTCTGTGATCCTTTGATTTCAGCCCAGCTGCCACACAGATCTACACAGAGAGCTGGGTACAACAGCGCTTGCCTCAGACACTGCCTCAGCCTCAGACTGCTCTGAGCGAGCAGCTCTCCAAACAGGGAAAAAAGGACAACATGAAACATTTAAGAAGGCCCTTTTGGCTTCCTAACCTTTCGTGCAGAAAAAGGACGTACAGGAATACCGGAGGAGAGGCTGATTGATGGTCGGAGCGGAGCGAGCCTCCCATGCCCATGTTTCATATTCAAGCCCTCATAAAGGTCAGTTTATATTTCCAGCACACAGAACAAAAATGCCATTTAATAACGCATCTACCTTTTTTTGCCCCACCTGTTACTCAGAGGTGCCTCGCTTAGCAGAGCTCTGGCACAGCCTGCGTGGTGCTTTGCACATCGGTGTAAAGCTCCACTTGAGGGGTCCAGCTGCACCAGCCCTGGGTTGGCCACTCCTCTGAAACTACTCTGCCTTTGCGCTGCTGCCACCAGGAAAAGATGAATTCTCCAGGGAAACGCGTGACAGCAACGTGTGATCAACTGCCCCAGAGTCGCATTAATGTAGAAGAATAAAGTGGAAATTAAAAACAGCAGGACAGAAAAATGCTGTGAGTGTCAGTCGGGGGAAATAAAACTGCTGCGACTCGCCATGTGCTCTGTTCAATCCTTCACACACACTCTGGTTTCTCCCCTGAGTGTTATAAATCAGATTGATACTTAAATATCGGTGCCTACCAAGCAGCTGTGCAGGTGGGGAGCCGTGCATGGGCTGAAGCAGCCCCACCCTGCTCCTGCCAGGTCACGGTGCTGCAGCACCAGTGCTGGTGCAGTTCTAGGTCAGTTTAATGGAACAGAAGGACGAGGAAACCTTCAAGGAAGTTGATGCTAAACTGATGACAGTTTGGGAAATCAAAAGCTTGGCTCTTGACTAGTTTGGCTGCCAGTGAGGCGCAAGGAGCAGGCCGGGGAGGGGTCTGGGGTCCCACTGGGACTGAGGACATCACCACGAACAGCAGCCTCACCCTCCTCTGCCTCCTTACCTTTAGGACAGCTCAGGGGCTGAGGTTGTGTAGGAATATAAAAAGGTAAAAGACACTTTCTAAAGCTGAGAAAGGCTGGGAAATTTCTAAACCTTCTCATGGGAAGCTGGGAATTTAAGAACCAAGTGAATACATTTATACTTATTGTTTATATATATATATATATATATATATATATATATAGTTGTGCCTCTCAGAAGGGATCAGCTGCTGCTGCAGGCCTGGCTCGCTCGGTGCCGGTGGAGCAGAGCCAGCGGTGTGTGAGGGCCCCCTGCCCTGCCCACGGCAGCGGGGGGACCCTGGCTCTGGGCTCAGACCATGCTGGACACCAGGACACGAGCCAAGGCACTCCCGGGGGGCGTCCCCTGGGGAAACAGCTCCTAACAAAGTCTGCCTCTTGGAAACGGCAGCGCTTGGAAGGAGGAAATGTCAGAGCACAGGATCCGCCAGGCACAAGGGAAGAACTGCCCTCAGCCCTGCCAGCTCCTCCAGCGAGGGATGCAGAACTGCACGGGGCAGCAGCAGGGGTGGGAGAGGCTTCGGAGCAGCCCTGGATCCAGGGCTGGGTGGTGTGGCAGAGGAGGGCACGGAGCAGCTGGTGCGAAGAACGATGGAGTGGTGAGCAGATGTGATGTCCAGACATGGAGCTCCTGGGGCCGGCCGGGTCTGTGCGGAGAAAGAGGTACCACAGCACAACCCATCTACTTCTTACGTATTGCAAGCTCTTGTTCACGCTCTGTGCCCGCACAGTCTGTCCCTGCTGCCCTCCTTTCTGCCCCACAGCTGCACCCAGCCCCCCTGGCATCCTCAGATAACAGTTGATTCACTTCTCCCTCCATTTTCTCACATCACATTTGATTTAATGCTGGTATTGGGGCACCCACCCACCACCAAGGCAGGGCAAGGGTGGCGAGCATTGCCACTCACCAGCTGCAAGGGATCCCAGCCTGCTCCTTGCACCTCACTGGCAGCAGAACTAGTCAAGAGCCAAGCTTTTGATTTCCCAAACTGTCATCAGTTTAGCATCAACTCCCTTGCAGGATCCCTTTTCCTTCTGTTCCATTAAACTGACCTGAAACTGCCAAGAGCGGAGAAAAAAGATGAAGTCTCTCTCACGTCGTAGGCAGCAACCTTTGTAAATCCTTGGGAACGAGGTTGTCACAACTTCCTGGCACCGGGGGGACGCCGCTAGAGCAGCTCTTCTCTGCCCACCCACGCCCCCAGCACTTCTCACCTCCCGCTGTTATTTTTGACGTGCACTGTACCCACCCAGAACTCGTGGGAGCGGAGGCAGGACACCCCTGAGGGGACAGCTCCCCGTGCCGGGGCTCCAGGGGTGGCCTCGGAGGGCCCGGACTTTGCCACAGCCCCTGTCCCGGCCCAGAGACGGTGCCAGGAACGTTTCCTGCTGAGCGGGAGGAGCACCCTCCCACGGCAGCGCCCCCCGCCTCGCCCAGCATCCTTCCCCGCTTGCCACACAAGCCATTTATCCTGGCACGTCGCTCATTAATAAAGGCCCTGATTGAAAGCACAGCCTGCTCACAGCCCCCCCCAGCTCCTGGACACCTGTCCTAGTTTAGGGCAAAATTTGGGAGAAGACCTCCGGAAGGAGCCCTCAGAAAGCAAACCCCCCACGGCCCCTCCCCCACCTGGTTCGGGAAGGATTTTCCTCAGAGAGAAGTGGAAAAAAACCTGTTTATTTAACAAGCAAAACACTCCCCAATACAAAAAACAACACCAGATGACAAGACTCTTTCACCGTTCTGAAGAGATGACAAATTCAGAAAGTCTCTCCTGGGAGTGGTCGCCCAGCTATCAGTCTCCGGCGCTGGGGATGGCTGCTGCAGGTCACAAAATGCAGACTGTCGGTGTTTCTTGGTGTTTCCCAGGTCCAGGTCCAGAGCAGGGTCAGATGATATTCAGGAACGGGAAAGGGAAGGGAAAAAGAAACAGTCCAGGGTAAAAATTGGACTGCCTAGCTAAACTAACTAATAAGCAGAAGCAAAAGCAAAAGCAAGCAAGCCAAGCCAGCCAAGCCTCTCCTAGACACAGAGCATGGGGGCAGGTGAGCCGGCTGATAACAAGACAAAACAATCCTTCACGTTCAGAGTCAGTCCTGAAGGCACAGAACATAATATCAGGCAGGAACAGAACACACGGTTTGGGATACAAGCACCACACCGTCACCCTAGGACAACACCGAAGCCATAAGGGACGGGGAGAGCCCAGGCGCAGCGGGAAGGCACCACGCAGATCGTGGGGCGCAGGTTTACAGTCCCGGGTGCCCGGATCAGCTGCATTCCTGGCCGTGCCCACAACAGAGATCCAGCCACGAGAAGGAAAACGGACGGCATTGTTTCAAAAGCGGTGTTTTTCCTGTCTGAAAGCAGAGGCCTTTCTTCTGCCATGGCTGTGCCCAGCGTGTCAGATGCAGATGGTGCCCAGGTCAAGCAGCACCACCTCAAAACTTCTGCTCCCCCACCCTTTGGAGTCAATCTCTTCCCATACCTGGATCCCAGCTGAGCTATGCCAAAGGAGCTATCCCAGTATCCCAGGAACAACTCGCCTGCTCACCTGGTTATCCATGTGCTTTGCCAGCTCCCAGCAACTGGATTCCTGGTTGTTTGCGGGACTGAGCTTCCAGAAAACAAGCAGCCTGGTTATCCATTGCATGGACTTCCATGAGGCATTGCTCCAAATTGTCTGGGAGAAGCACGGGAAGCAGAAGAGAAATAAAAATGGGAGTTAGTCACGGTCCTCCTATTTATTCACAGATTATTTTAGCCGTTAATTAAAACAGAGCGCGCTTCGGAGCGGGAGCTGCCTCCCTGAGGTCCCAATTAAGCAGGATGGCTTTGAGCAGCCTCCTGGGTGTGGAGGGGCTGGGCTGGGGCAGAGGGGCTGGCGGATGGCAGCGCTGGAGGAGCTGTGTGCACAGCGGAGCTCTCCAGTGACCTCCAGCAGCCCGCGCCGCGTGCTGTTGAGTGCGCGTGCCAGGAGATGCTATCTCCTGCAGGAACGGCCCAGAGGAGGCATCCCCCCGGCCCTCTGTGCTCCAGATCCAGCGCCTTGGGAGTGTTCCGGCCTCAGAAACCACCAAACGCCAAGTGCACAGCAAGACAACTTCTTTTTTTTTTTTTTTTTTTTTTTTTTTTAAACTCTCCCAAGACTGGCCGTTTTCCTGCATTGCTGTTCTAACTGCAAGTAGTGGTTTGAAGCTTAAGAACCTGCTTTGGAGGTGGTGGAAGCTGCCCAGCCTCCCAGCCTCTCTGCTCCCACGACACGCTGAAGCTGAGCAGTATCCATCTGCGTTAGCCTTTCGGTATGGGGGGAATTCACAACTGAACCCCCAAACACACCAAAGCTGGGAATGCAAAGGGGTCCAGGAGCTGGCACTGACCTCCCTGCGGAGAAGCTCCCCAGCCCAGCACTGCCAGCAGCATCTGATGTCTCAAGGGGTAAAAACACTTGGGACAACGCCCATGGCAGCTTTTAATTGGCACTGCCGTGCTTTTTCTAGAGGTTCTTAGCTGAGAGTTCATAAGGGCAAGGCAGGCAGCGAGGCAGAGCTGCTCTCTTCCACGCCAAGCACATGGAAATAGCCTACGTCCAACTCTATCCCTTTGTCCAAACCACACTGCTGTGTGCTGACGCTGGGAGATCAGGGACTAACAACCATTTCCATGCCAAGTGTGTAATTTACTAATAAAACCTCGCGAGTTTCTGTGGACTTTCTGAATTTGCAATTCCTTTCAACCACGAGCACTTAGGAACCTTAGGTGTTCCCTTCCAGGAGGTCCAGCAGCCCGAGGATGGGATGTAGGCAGTTGTCAGAACCCAAGCTGTCCCTCAGACACTCTTGGATGTTCCGGGCCCAGGTCAGAAGCATTTGAGACCCTGGCAGGCACCCAGGAACCCCTGTGGTTTTGAGTTTGACCCATGGAACAATTTACCAACTTTGCAGGAAGAACAAGAAATCACAAAAGTTTAGATATTATAATAGAAGTAGTCACAAAGTGAAAGGAAGGATTTTTGAGTGCTGTACAGGGGGGGTTTTAGGCCTTGTACAGAGGGGTCTGAGTTTTGTACATGGGGGTCAGAGGTTCTAAGATGGAGGGATTTGGGCGTGCCCTGCCCTCCTTCTTTCTCCTTCCTATTCCCCATGTTCTTGGTGATGTTGGCACTCACAGATTGGTTTAGAGTAGAAAGCCACTGTTCAATGTAGGTGATAGGCATTGGGGAAAAACTATAAACATTTAATACGTAACGTGTGATATAAAAGATGGCACCAGCCCCTTGGGCAGGGGAGAGACAGAGATGGAGACGGAGAGAGACGCAGAGGGAAAAAAAGTCAGAGAGAATGCCAGGGAGTGTGTGTGCCTTGAGATAACATGCAATAAACTGCCTTGAGACCACACGACTGAAGACTACTGAGTCTTTCTTTGAAGGCACGGGTTGGAGGAGAGACTTTACCACCACCCGGAGTCACCCCAATCCGGGGGTGACTCCGACAGGCAGTGACGCTGTGGATTGCTGCCACGTGGCAGCCAGCAGCACCAGGAAAATTTGGCAGCTGATGAGATGCTAGTGATGGCAGAGCTGAGAGCCTGCCCTTCCCCACCAGCTGGGTCTCACCAGCCACGTGGGCCTGGGCAAGGCTGGCAAGCTCTGGTCATCACTGGGGGGCTCGAGCCCCAAAATCAGGCGCGGCGCATGGGGCAGGGCTGGGCTGAGGGTCCCCAGCTGTCCCAGTCACCTCCTCACAGACCCCTGGAGCTGGATTTTGCTGGAGGAGTTGTCCAAAAGGCACGTGGAGGCAACTGCCCACTCCCCTGCACGCACCTCTTCGCTGGCTCCTGGTGGCTCCAGGCACTGCTTTTGTGCCTGGAACAGGCCAGCAAGCCCTGAGTGTCCCCTCTGGTCCTTGCAGGAATGCTCCTGCTGTGCGGGACACGTGGGCTGCTCCTCCCAAGCTCTCCTTTCCCGGGTGTCTGCGGGCAAAGTGTCACTGTCCTGGGGCACAGCTGATGTGGGGTCCCCTCAGCCTGTGGCTCCCGTGGCCGTGCTATTCCTCTCAGTGCCCCCCAAGAACAGGCAAGCGCTCTCCAGTTTCACCAGGACGTGGCTCACCCCTGGGAAAGGCTCTGGATCAACCGGGGCTGCTTTTGTGAGAGCTCAGGGCAGCATCAGTCCCGGCTCACATGGACACACAGAGCCCTGCAGGCTTCTGCAGGGCTGGTTTCACCTCTCTGGTCCTCCCAGGCCTCCAAGACTCTTCCAGCTGAAGAACAAACCAGAATTACCAGCTGGGCCACTGGTGCCAGGCACAGCCTTTGGTCTGGGGGGGGGACTCCAGCTGCCAGAGCCAGTCCTTGGGCAGCCAGGGGAGCCTGGCCAGGCTGCTGATGGAAGAGGCAGGACAGCCTGCAGAAGACCCCGAGCTCCTCAGCGTGGCTGCCACCAAAGGCCACAGTACCAGTGACAAGGCCTGAGGAGCAGGAAGGCACTCCAGGATTTTTTTTACGTGCGACAGATTAATCCGTAACTTGATGTTTTCTGCCAGGGAAGTTCTACCTCATCATCTGAGGATCTCTATTTGTATATTCTCGGTGTGTCTGTGGGTTGCTGCTCCCACCAGCTGAGACTAAAGCTTGGCCTCGGCAGAGGAGAATAAGAGGTTGGAAATGCTCCCATGAAAAGCTGAGGAGCTTTGTGTCTGGGTGCTGCCATTAATCAAGCTAATTCACATAAGTGAGCCATTCAACTGATATTAGGCCCAGCAAGAGCAGACAGAGAAAATTAATTAAGGCCTTGGGAGAATAAAGAAGACTCCTGAAAACACAGATCAGATTTCTGATGGTTTCTGTGGGCACATGTAGGAAGCCAGAAAACCAGAGAGACCGAGGGCCCAGAAGCCCAGGACACACCTGGGGGTCAGAGCACAGAGGATTTGGTGTCCACACCATGCAGGAAGGACCCTCCAGTGGCTGGATCTGGGTGCAGTCTGGTGCTTTTTTAAAAATTAAGTGGTTTAGCTGGAGATTTCTAAGCACCCTTTTGTGGTTGCTGGGGTCAGAGTTAGGAATAAATTAGAATTCACCATCTTCGCAAGAGCCCTCCCTGCAGCCACGGCTGCCACCACTGCCCAGCTCCCCTCCCAGGCATCATGCCCCAGATGTGGGCACAGAGAGGAGCCAGAGCTTCAGCCCCTCTCCTCACTGCTTTTGGGGTGGGAAAACATTTGGTAGACCTTTTGTATCACCCCACACCAGGGTCAGGTGGTAGGGAATCAAACCAGGGGAAAGCAGAGGATAAGAAGTGAAGATAAAGGATGGCTGCTCAAGCCATCTTATCATTCCTTTGTCACCTCCCTCTGTGTCCTCTGTGCCCTGCAGTGGCATTTTGTAGAGCTGAAAAAAAAAAAAAAGGAATTGTCTTCCCCAGCCATCAAGGCAAGAATTCCCTGCTTGGGCTCCCCATCCTTCACGCAAGCCAGCCTGGCTTCTTCCCGTGCTGCAAAAAAGGCAGGACCTCAGCTTTGACTGGGTGAAAACATCCCTGCTGAAGGCAGATGAATGGAAAGACCGAATCCAGCGTTCAAAACAGCTCGCGGCGGCGCTGAGCTGAGCAAAGCCTTCCACAGCCTGCGCCTTAAGCTTGATCTGCTCCAAAAGTTGGCTCTACAAAGCTCTGCAGGTTTGCGTCCCGCCCCCTCCTCTGCGGAGCGTGCTTCCAGCTTTTAAAGGAAAGGCTGGTTTGCTGTTTTCTGATGCTTCTGATAACGTTTTGCAGAGCGTCTCTCCTGCGCTCTGTTTCCAGGCGATCTTCCCAAGGCTCGTGAAAAATCTGACTGTGGGGCTGCAAAACAACATCCAAGGGTGCAAACCTGCAGCTCAGGCGGGAGAAGCAGACAGGCACATGGTCACGCATGGGGAAGAGCTCCTGCAGCAGCACCTGCATGGGATTTGGAGGCAAGGAGCCTCAGAGATGGTGGAATTTCCCATTTTTCACCTGCTTCCCATTTCTACCCCTCTTCTGGGCACAGACACCTCAAAGCCACAGTCAAGAAGAACCAGAGGAACTGTACAAACACGGAGAAAACCCCCAAGTCACAGAAGATGCGCATCCTGCGTGCTCAGGCGAGGTCCCAAATTAAAAGCTGCAAGCCACTAGTAACGGAACGGAAAATGGAAAATTTGCTGGTGGAAAATCCAGCCCTTTCAGCCTGGTGTCCGCGACCATGTGTGGGGTTTGCAGTGCTTGGCCCCACAAATGGTGGCACCAAATTCCACTGAGCAAAGTGGGAAGGCAGACTCCTGCCAATTCCTGGCAGCTGGATCCCTGGCTGGCGGAGTCACCAGGACAAGGAAGCAGAGCAGGTCTGGCTTAGGGAAGAGGGAGAGGTGCAGGGCCAGAGCTCGCACTAAGCAGCCTCCAATTCCAGGCACAAGGATGGCTTTCTCATCCATGGCTGGATTTAAGCTGGATATTGGGAGAGGTTTTCTCCTGTTAAGGCAGAAACATCAGGGCTTCCCGAGCTGAAGGGGCAAGGGTGCAGCCAAGTGGTTTTAACATGGAGCTTGTCAAGTTCATGGGCGAAAATCATCACTTCTCAGGCCTGGATTTGCAAAGCTGGAGCTTGGGGGAACGTGGGGAAGTGGCAGCCAGGGACTCAAGACTTCATGTGCAGCCTTAACCACGGCTCCTGGTGTGGCCTTGGGAAGTACTTAACTGCCTTGACAACTCATCCTCCTTCTGTACAACAGGGATAACACTTCGCACCTAGGAACCACCCGGGACATTAAGGCACAATCACAAGACAGCCCCTCCTGGTTCCCACTGCAGCACAAAACATCAGCGACTTGGACTGAGCCAAATAGTTGGTGACAGTTCTGTGGGCACACGCAGGAAGACAGAAGACCAGAGGCACTGAGGGCCCGGCAGCCCAGGACGCACCTGGGGGTCAGAGCACAGAGGATTTGGTGTCCACACCAAGCGGGGAGGACCCTCCAGTGGCTGGATCCGGGTGCGGTCTGGTGCGTTTTTAAAAATGAAGCGGTTCAGCCGGAGATCTCCGCTGCTGAGCGTCTGGCACAGGCGCTCGACAGAGAGCTCAGCTCATACCCACACAGGCAGAAGCCCCACGGGCACGTCCTGGCAGGCGATGGAGCTGCCGGAGCACCTCCAACAGGCGGGAAGGACGAGCAGCCGCGGGGCAGCCGTGCAGCCGGGGGTGCCCAGCGGCACAGACACCCCTTCAACACTCCTGATTTCTACCCGCAAACAGGGCTCCCGCCCCACGGGCTCGCCCCTGGCATCGGAGGCTGTTCAGATGTGAACTGGCGTGCCGGTGGGTCCGTGCCCAGCTCCTCTCCTGCCCGCGGGGCTGCCATGGCCCCAGCGCGGTAAATCGGGCTGCGGGTGTGCTCCCGGGGCTTTCGGCGCTCCGTGCTGTTAGGAATGAGGCGCTTGACTCAGCCAATATACCAAGCAGCAATGCAATTTATTAATTAATATGGTGACGTATGAGCAAAGGCAGCGCTGGGTGCCGTGGTGGGGGTTTTCTCCTCCGGCTGCACACCGGTTGTTGGGCTTGCTGCTCTTTATTGATCATAATCTTTTCCCAGTTTCTACGTGAGCTTTCTTCGACAGTTTCCATTTCTACCTTTAACATCACAATTCTATACTGCAGGATCATAAATCTATGATGGCGAGGTTTGGTTCCTTTCCAATCTCTATGCCCTATTGTGTATATCCCAGGATGTGTGCACAGATGGTGGGGTCCAACTTCTATTTTCTGGGATCATTAATCTATGGTAGTGATGTCCAGCTTCCCCTTTTGAAGTTACTAATCAGCAGTCTTGATGTCCATCTTCCTTCTCCAGGAGCTTGGGATAGGGTCCCTTCCCTTTCTGTTTAAATCCTTTGTACATTCTAGAGCTACACTTTAAAATCCTTACTACTAAGCAACATTCTAAGGTTATAATTCAAAAGCCCTTATTACAAACCAGCTTAAGACTTACACATTCTAGAACTACAGTTTAATATCCTCAATACTGAGCAACGTTCTAAAGTTATCATTCAAAAGTTCTTATTACAGAACCAGATTAAGACTTATAATTGTTATTTGCACACAAAGGATTGGTTCAAAGGCCTTCTTTCATGCTTTCCTCGGCTGTTTATTAGAACTCATCTTTATAGCTGTCCCATGGCCGTGCTCCACACATTTCATAACCACAACTGCGCAGGCTGCCTTTATTTACCTGACACGAAACACAGCTTTGTGTTTCACTGTGCCACTGCTGCTCTCCTGCCTGATTACCGGGCTTCGTTATCAGCAGGAGAAAGCCGCGCCGACACCAAATTTCCCAAATTTCCAGCCGTTCCCAAATTTCCCGGCTGCCTGGAGCTCGGCGGGGCTGGCCGGCCGGGAGAGCCGCCGCGCTGGGCTGGGGATGGATCCCGTGACAGGACCCGCCGGGAATTCCCCGCAGGGCCAGCACTTGCCCAGCTGCTCGTATGTGTATTTCCATCTCCCATCCTCGGCGTGCAGCCTGTGGGCAGCTCCCGGGGCTGTTTCCCAGCGGGAAGAAATTCCCGAGCCTTTCTCTCCTCAAGCAACCCAGCGACAGCCAGAAGGAAACGCTGCAGCAAAGAATAAACACAAAACGCAAAGTATTTCCAGCTTGTAACAGTCAGCATGTTATTTAATTAAAAACCTCTATTAAGATCAGTGTGATTTCCCAGAGGAAAAACATATCTCAATTATTTCAGCAGCTGATGCTCGCTGCTGTTACTGTAAGGCAGGGAGGCAGCTCTGCCCCAGACACCCTCTGCACCAAGGAGTGACAAGAGCAGGAATGTTTTTAATGCCATTTCTTTGTGCAGTCAGGTTACAGGGCCACCTTCATGTTCGTGAGTCTTCCCAGGCGGCAGCACGGGCTGAGAATTCACAACCCATTCATTCAGACGTGCTTAAACATGTAACCTCTACCCAAGGGGTTTTTTTTTTGGGTTTAGAAGGATATTGCAGGAATACATTACTGGACATTGCTAAAGAGCTAGAAAATGTAATTTTGATTTAAGCTCATCCAAAGGCAGATAACTGCAGCACCTAGAAGAGCAGTTTTCCTTACAAGCTTTCCTGAAGCTCTGACCGGGCAGGACACACCGTCCCAAATTATTTTAATAAAATAAACCTGTTTTAGCCACCATAAAAGATGTGGGTCTTGAGCAAAGTATTATACAGAAATTATAAACTCTTATGGCAGCAGGAGGGAATCGAAGGGTCCCATTAATCCATTAATTTAATTTATTTCCTTCCTCTTTAGCAAGGGTGCAGAGTGGGCTCGTTAGACCTTCGATCCAGGCTGCCAAGACAACCGGCACAACCACGCTCTCCCCAGATGGAAGCAGACAAGAGACTAGCAACAAACCTGCTCTAAATTAAACATTTGTCTTGCAATTACATACTTCTGTGTAATTATCGCCATCAAGACAAACACCAAGTGGATTACGGCAAGAAAAGACAGACAGTAAAGGTTAATGGGCCTTTTTCTCCCTTTGCAATTATTCCCCAGGTCTGGCAGAGGGAAGGGCAGGACGTCCGGAATGCTGCTGCCACTGCAAGGGAGGAGCAAGCCCATTCCAGGAACAATTAGCCTGAACTAGCAGACTCTGAAATTACATGTCTGAGAGGATGGATGATGAATTCTTTGAGGTCTTGCTGCAGGCTTGGTGCAATGGCTGGCTGCAGTGCTCCTGCATCATTCCTCTGCACTCACACCTTCCCGCGTTTCATTGCCCTCAAGGACCCACCAGTGAGGGTTCTGCATCTCTCTGTGCACAAAGTGAGCCCAATTCCTCACTTCTCCCTTTCATCCCTTCCTAGCCATCCTCGCTTCCGTCTTACAGCTTCTCTTGAATTTCTCCTACCTCACAGAGAGAGAGTTCAAGCCTCGTCCTCGCTGTAATTAGGAGGTTGACTGACTGCTTTCCATTTCTAACAGTTTGGTAGACCAAATCCTATCTGTATTTCCTGGCTCACTTTGCCCTAGCCACACTGATGGATTCCTGCTTTAATCTGTGGTCTGCTGTGGCCATCAGGTCTCCTCTGACCTACCACTGCTGGCCAGCTCATTCCCAACCTCTGGAGTGACTCATTCCCAACCTGCAAAGCTTCTCCTTCCCATGGGTATCTCTGCCTGCCATCGCTCCAGGATGTGGCACGAGGAGAAGGGGAGGCAGCGTTAGATGCATGAGGCAGGGAAGCAGGGATGTCTGGATACTGGATTTTAGCAAATTTCACCAACACAGCACCTGAACATCTGGATAATTCATCTCATCTGCTTGTAACTGAGAGCAAGAGGATGCCCAGATAAAGCCCATGAGTAACTAGACAGGGATTTAGCACTCTGATGCTCCCATAGCGAGTCCCGTAGCAACTCTCAGCCTTCCTGACACCCTGCATGCTCGTGACACAGCTGAAAGCATCACAGAAAACCAGGCTACTAAAACAACCAGGATAATGAGGATTATTAAATCAAACATCTGAGTGGTTTGAATAAATCTCAGACTTGCACAACAACCAAGTCACGCTTAGTCGGGGCCGTTGCTGCGATGGATGGTGCAGGTCTCTCCCTGCTCAGAAAGAACGATTTTGCTGCTTTAAGAACAAAGGTTGCACGCAGCAGCAGCCTCGGTGTGCTCCCAAAGGTTAAGCCGACGTGCTGAGCCACAGCTGAATTATTTATGGTCAGTGGGGCAGTTTCTGCTAAGGAAAGGCACACAGGTAGCCACCACCACGCCAGCAAATCCTGCAAGGCAGCACGGCTCACGTCGCCAAGGCAGCTCGTCCAGCTCCTGCTCGGGCCACAGGGAAATTTAATTATTTAGGTTTCTCAGCTGCTGCATAAATATCAAACATAAGACATTAGCTCATAACCGAAATGCTGCTGCTTCTCAGCACAGGGCAAGGGGAGCTGCATCAGCAGGGATGAGCGAGCTGAGGCTGGCCAGCACAAAAAAGGAGGTGGGAACAGGAGCTGGGCTTCTCTCGGGAACGAGTTCCCCCTGAAATTTGGGAAAAAGGGAAATAAAAAGGAGGGGGGGGGGGGAAGGGCAAACCTTGGAACTGGATCAATCCACAAAACTAAGCATGAAACAGCCTTAAAATAATGCCCAGAGAGTCCAAGCAGCTTCAGTTCAGGAAGTGATGGAAAGGCCTCATCACTTACCAGTCTCACACCAATTAAATAAGACACACTTCTCAGCTGAAATAGACAAAAAATTGTGCTGCTATTCAGCACTATGATATTCCACTGATTTTTCTGCATTCAGTAAATTCATGAAGAATAGAGGAAGTGGGAAAACAAATTTTCCTAATGCAATTCTCCATCCACGGAAATTGAGACTACAACCTGATACACTGAAATACAAATACACTTAATTGATTTAGATCCCAACTTTCCAAAATATTGAGTTTTATTCAGCTTTGAAAGCAACACATGTGGAAATAAACTTTTTCCATGTTTCTGTCTGTACATAAAACATTAAAATACCTCTGCCTGTACATAAACTCCAGTGTTTAAAGCTGTTTTGTTTAAACAAGTTTTCTTGCATTTTAACTGCGTCCCAATTCCCAGGAAATTCTGTGTGACACAGAACTTAGATTAAAAAAAAAAAAAAAAAAGAAAAATCAGCCACTTAATAAGGAAGCACCATTTCAATGTGGAAAATTATTAACCTAATTATGAGATATTAAGCTTTGCAAGTGCTTAACTGTATATTATCCTGGTTGTGACACACATAGATCCCAAATTCAACATGCAGAGGAAGGCAAATAGATCTTTGATGGCAACCACTGTGGTTTGTCTGGATTATTCAGTCCCACGAGACACAGCACGCACCATCCTGGACAAAAGGTTTTATACTTTTAAATTTTTTTTTTTAATTAAGAGAAAAATGTGATTAAACCTTGTATGGGGGAGAAACCTTTTTCCAGCTCAGAGGCTGCTCTGTGATATTCCTCAGTATCCACCAGCTTCTTTACCCAGTTCCCTCACGCAGCTCTTGCCAGCTCTGTTCAGTATCAGCTCCCTACAAGCAAAGATCCATGAATGACATGAAATGCTCCTTTTCTCTTCCTCCTCATGGGCTCAGTGAAAGGGAACATGTGCTCTCACAGATGGAAATCGCTGCCTCCTGAAACAACACGCAGCACTAAATACTCAGGGGTACGAGCTGCTCCCAGCATTGATTTCTACAGATAATTATTTCCATTAGTGCCTCCTCAGAAGAGGAGTTCAGGAGAACAAAAAAAAATATATATATATTTTTTTTAACCGACGAAACAGCAAAGCGGCAGGAACAAATAGCATTTAAAAAAAAAAAAAAAAAAAAAAAAAAAAGGTTGGTTTTGTCTCAACTTTTCGGAGGCGTGCATGGGTTTCTGACAGGGAAGAAAAGCCAGCTCCCCCGGGATGCGCGGTGCCTTTCCTGTGGCGAGCAGCCCAGCCCGGCGGCTCCCGAGCCCTGCTCCCGCCGGGCAGCGCTGCCTCCTCAGCGCCGCGCAGCATCCCTCCCCTCCTCCAGCACGGGACTCGGTGTGATGATGAGCTCTGACCACCCAGGCGGGATTCAGCAGACTCTTCTTTCGTCTCCGCCGAGACATCTACCACGTCAGGTTGTCGCCAGCATTGCGGGGCCCCTGTTTATCTCGGCCAGCCCAGGAGGCGGCTTTGCTCCCCAAATACATATTCATCAAACCACCCTTCTGGCTCTTCACAGCTCCCGCCGTCCGGGGGGCCGCAGAGCCACGGGGGTGAAACCACGAGCTGAGGAGAAGGGATTAAGGCTGTGGGAAGATTACGGCTCCCCCCTCGTACATCAGGCAATTAAATTGGTGCTGCCTCTGCTCTATTCCCTTGTTTTCGGCAGCTGCCTCCAGCGGCTCCGGCAGGGTGTGAGCGAGCGCCGGGAGGCTGCGCACGGGCTGTGTTTTGGAGGGGTTTCAAATTAAACCATCTGGCAGGGCTGGTACCCAGGGCTGTGGCCTCTCTCTGCTGCCGAGTGAATTCAGGGAGCACTGGGCAGGCAGAAATCAGGGCACATCCTGCGGAAAATTGCCCGTCTTTTGAGGCAGCTCCTGGAGGAGAACGTTTTGTCCCCAGAATGCCTTGGACACACCAAAAAGCTCATCCAAGACAGGAGACAGGTGCTCACCGAGCTCCTGGGACACAGGGAATTGCTCTTTTCCAGCCCCCTGGACAGCATGAGCTTTTGGAGGAAGAAAAGTGGAAGGGCACAGTAGGTGACCACAATCCATGGGCAGAGCTCCTTGGGAGAAGGAAAACATAATGTTAGGACAGAGAATTAAAATAATGAGCACATTTGTGAGAATTTGCCCGAGGGAAAATAGTTTAGAAAATTAAAAAACTCCATAGTAACAGACTGAAAGCTGTTAACCAGCATCTAATTAAGTAAAAACTGCAATCCCCACAACAAAACAAGAAAAGGAGGGGAAAAAAATCACGCAGCAATCAAGCTTTCCCAGACCAAAACAAGTACTGAGGAAATAAAAATTAAAAAAACCCTGTTCGGTGACATCTGAAGAGAAAAAAAACTGGCAGGACTTTACAGTGAGTAGGCAAAACCAGGGTAATGTTGTATACTATCAGGTCTTGCTTTTTAATACCCATCAGAAGCCAAGGACAATCTCTAAGGTCCTCAAATGTTTTCCAATACAATGCAGAGTAGAGACCACAGCTTGGATCTCAACATTCCAGAGCAAAAGACCAAAAAACAAAACCCCAAAATGCAACCACCACACACACACACACACACACACAGAAAGGGAATCTAGAAACTCAGCAGAATTGCTTTATTGACAAAGTTCAAAGATCATTTGGGGTATTTTGCACATTAAATTTTGTGTTAATGCTGACAGGGTACAAGAGGAGGCATTTTAGATGAGATGTTAGGATAACAGCAGATACGGGCTCATGAAAGAAAAAGAGCACAGCTTTTCTTATCAAAACAGTTTTTATTAGTTGCAGAGTTTATATTTATCACAATAGATCTACTCTGAACCTTACTACGCTAATAAGTAACTTAAAAGCAACCTTCTATAACAAAAGCTGTAATAAGGACTTCTATAATAAAAACAGGACAAGTTTGACCTGAATTTTCATGAGTAATGTGAATATTTTCACTTCAAATCCCTACTGTTTCAGATACTGAGTATCTGAGGGAAAAATCTGGCTGCATGATGAAGGTGGAAAAGCACAGGACTAACAGAATTACCAATCAGTCTAGAAGTCTTTGGACCACCTCAGATCTTCCTGTTCAAGTGATGCAGAAAACTCCAAAATGTACAATTAGTATAAGAAGAAAGATTAGGGAAAGGAAATCTGGAAACTGCTTTGAGGCATTGGGGAAAAAAAAAAAAATCAGATGCTTCCTTTGAGTAGCTGCAGAATCTTAAACACAGCCGCCAACTTATTGTATTGGTTTTTAAAAGACAGGTGTTGATGCCTTGAGAGGTTGCCTGGAACAGAGGCTGGACAGAGTTAAAGGAATAAAGTAGGGATTTATTAAAGGCCTTCACAGGACACACCTTGGGCAGTGCAAGAGCCTGGCTGAGGCTGCACTGAAGATGGAAAGCATGTCACGAGTTTTCGCACTTTTTATAAGTTTTGGTCCTTTTCCATATTGGGGTTAATTGTCCAATTACATCTCCAGGTTATGCAGTCCCACCCTCACAGTTTGCTCCCCTCAGTTTGCTGTTGTTTGCACTTTTTGGGCCCAAAGCTGTGTCCTTGGTTCTCAGTCTGGAAAAGGATTGTTCTGTGTGACTGAACTGTGAGGAAAAGACTTTATATGAAGTCCAGAGTTCTATACTAATGCAGTACAGAATCTGGAAAATGTGAAAGCTAAAAGCTTGAGGCATTGGTGTCCACCAAGGAAGTTGGGGAAATACGACCCCTTTCCCTCCAAATTATTATAACTTTGGAATTACGGTGCTTTGAGGCAGAGATGGGTGGAGGAAGAGAAGTTCTTCACTAGAACATAGGTAGGAAGGCGAACAAAGAGCAATGGCACCAAACAGAGCACGAACCCAGCCCAGCCGCCCTGGGCCGCAGGCGCTTTTCCCTTCGGTGCAGTTCCGCTCACCGCCACCAGGGGCGCTGCTGGCTGCCGGCTGGGCAGGGGTGCAATGACTCCCCCGCGGCTGCAGGGGGCGCTGTGCGATGGCGGATGGCGCCGTGGCTGCGGCGGTGAGGCAGAGTGAAAATTTAACAGGGTAGAAATCCATTTGGATTTAGGTGAAATGTGCTGCGTTGAGCTTGCTAGCGTAACTAAAATATGCTGTTTAGTCTGGTAACTTTGCAGCACTAGCAAAACTGCCGCAGCTGAGGAGAAAGAATGAGAATTTCCAAGCTAAAGAGATAAGAAAGACTCCTCGGAGCTTGAAACAGACAGCACAGAGTGACTCAGGAGTTCTCTCTGTACTTTCTGACAAAAATCTAGGTACAAGTGTAACTAGCTGTAGGTGTAACGTGAAATCAGCAGAACAAATAAGCATGAACCTATTGTGAAATTCTATATGTATGTAAATTAGTGAGGGAAAATAAAAAAGGATTGGGAGTTCTCAGGGGCACGCGTGTCCTTTGAAAGGGAACGATAGATACCTCACGTGAGTCCAGCGCTGTAATAAACATACCGTCCCTACAAATCTTTATTGGAATTGTGGGGTTTTGATTTTTCATCCGTGTTTCAGTGGGAGCCTCGGAGCAGCGGCGGCAGCAGGGATGGCACCCTCGGGGTGGTGAACAAAGCGTAGCATCGACTCTGGAGCCTGCCAGGAGCCACAGGGGTCCGGGACTCACTGGGTGTCAGGTCAGGTTAAAGTGGAGCAAAAAGCTGGAAGCAGTGACGAGGAGAACTGCAGGGCTGGGCAGCGGGAGCCTGGCTCCTTCGAGCAGCCAGAAGCACCTCTCTCTGTGGAGGGGGACAGGGACCTGGGTTTCCCCTGGGCAGCAGGAGCCTGGCTCCTTCGAGCAGCCAGGAGAAGCACCTCTCCCTGTGGAGGGGGACAGGGACCTGGGTTTCCCCTGGGCAGCAGGAGCCTGGCTCCTTCGAGCAGCCAGGAGAAGCACCTCTCCCTGTGGAGGGGGACAGGGACCTGGGTTTCCCCTGGGCAGCAGGAGCCTGGCTCCCATGAGCAGCCAGGAGAAGCATCTTTCTCTCCGGAGGGGGACAGGACCCGGGTTTCCGCTGGGCAGTGGCAGCCTGGCTCCTGTGAGCAGCCAGGAGACACATCTCTCCCTCCGGAGGGGGTCAGGGTTGTCGGTTTCCCCTGAGCAGCAGCCTGGCTCCCGTGAGCAGCCAGAAGCATCTCTCCCATGGGAGGGGGTCAGTGTTGTCGGTTTCCCCTGGGCAGTGGCAGCCTGGCTCCCATGAGCAGCCAGGAGAAGCATCTCTCCCTCCGGAGAGGGTCAGGGTCCTGCCTGGGCAGCAGGAGCCTGGCTCCTGTGAGCAGCGAGGACATGCATCTCTCCCTCCAGAGGGGGTCAGGGTGCTGGGTTTCCCCTGAGGCATCCGAGCAGATGGGGAGGGTCCCTCCCATGAGCAGGTGGTCCCTCCCAGTGAGGCGGGGTGTTGGAAAGGTGCCAGTTCAAAGGCTGCTCTCACAAGCAAAGGCTCACTCACCCTAAGGAGAAGCAGTGCAGGACAGTAGCAGTGCAGTAGCAGTGAATTCTCTCCGCAGCAAAACCCAAAACCCCAAACCCGACCTGTGTCCCCTCCAATCCCGAGAGCACCTGAGGGCCAAGCCCAGCCCCTGACCTCCAGCCCAGGCTGGTGGTATCTCTGCATTTCCCAGGAGAAATACCCACAGCTAAGGGACAGTAGCAAAGTGCACCCCTTTTCCTCCCCACCCCACAGTCCCCCCCTCCCCTGCCACATCTTTTGTCTCTCTTAAATATCCATTGTTCCCATCTCTTAGGCAACAAATGGGAGAAAAATTCTCTGAGAGAAAGAGGAGAAAAAAGGAAAAAAAAACACTCAGAAACACAAAAGGACCAAAGGAGCACTCTTAACATGGAGAGAACCTTACTTTCACGTGCTCACCAGAAAAGGTGCCCAGCTGCCTTTCTGGTTCGGATTTATAGTTCCCCTCGACTTTGCAAAACAAAACTCAAATACTTCGACGCCACTCCTAATTTAGGGTAGGTGGCTGAAAAACCACTCCCTGTCCCTCCCTGCTGTGTGGAGAGCAGAGCACGGGTGGCAGGTCAGGTCTCTCAGACACGGGGAGCTGTTAGCAGATGGCGTAGCGGATGAGCCCCGAGCCGCGAATCTCTCTCACTCTCTGGCAGTGCCTCAGGATGCTGAGGATGCTGTGGAAGCGCCTATCCAACTTCAGCTGAGTGAACTCCTTGATATCATCCTCCACAATAAAAAATACTCCTGGAAAACAAAAATTGGTTTTGTTACAGAAACGACTCTGTTGTAGGACACTCAGCATTCCACAAGCGACAGCACAGCCTCTTCTTCATAATTCCACAATCTACAATTCATAATTCCACAGTGAGTGGGATGGCTTCACACTACATTGGGAACTTTGTTCTACTTTTAAAACCTGCCATCAGAAAGAGAATTGCCAGCCTTCTTCCCCTGACGTTCAGACACTCTGCATCATCCACAGGCCCCGCTCCATGAGCTCTGTCTCCCAGCAGGCACTCATGTTCTGGAATTCTATCTTTGCCATAAGGACAGAGCCCTGCATGCATCGCAGCTATACACCCCACCATTCCCTTGACCTGTATCAGATTTGGAAAAGAGTAATTCATCATTACTTAAGAAAATTACAGGAAAAGACTAATCACTTGCAACAGCATCGTCCCTGTGTCTCCAAGAAAATGGCACAGGGAAGTCCTCCATCAAAGCTGAAAGCTCACCCCCTTTCTTGTAGTTGATTAACTACTTCCAAAAGCAATTTGTCATTAAATTCAGGCAGTCCAGGGCAGTGGTGGGGTTACCATCCCTGGAAGTGCATCCCTCTGCATTTCAAGTGTTCAAAAAACAGTGTGAATGTGCCCCTGGATGACATAGTATAGTGGTGAATATGGTGCTCCGTTGACAGTTGGAATTTTTGATCTTAGAGGCCTTTTCCAACCTAAATGATTCCTGAATTATGTGTGGTATCACACTCCCAAGTCTAAAGGGAAGGATGACACAAGGGTAGGGGTGTTTTAGCCTAGAAAAAGAAGATAGCCTTCTCCCTCCTTGTTTTATCCTTAACACAGAGGCAGTGACATCTTTGAAAAAATGGAGCATCTCTTCCTCCTATTAAATCCTTCCAGTTTCTCTGGAAATAGCTGATCCAAGCTGGAAAGCCGAAGCTGCCAGAAAAGAACTAAGGTCTAAGAATTATGTTTGTAAGTGCAATGTCCCCCAAAATCTTGCTTAGACAGAGCTGAGAAATAACAGATCATGTTTTCTCACAGCCTGGGCCTCTTATGAGACTTGGTGACACACATGTTTCACAGGGAGTAGAATCTTCCAGAGACAATCACTGTCAAAATCTAGAGATATTTCCCCAGAGAGAAACCCTGCTGGAAATCTCAGAACTTGTAACACCACCAAATCCACATACAGATGAGAAGTAGTAAGTTTGTCTACTAGGAAAAGAAAGAAGAACTGCTTTACTGCTCAAAATAGAAAATGGTCTCAAATAGAGACCATTTACAACTTCCAGGGACACCAACACACCCAGACAGTGTTGGGATGCCAGGCATAACCTGCCTGCTGCCTTCACAGTCTGCTACATCTGGGGGAGCATCAGAACGTCCTGAATTTTGATAAAACAAGACTCCTTGTATTTGCTCACAATCCAGAGTGGCAACATTCAGCAGAGCAGGATCTTTCTTGTGAAGAAATCAGAGCTGGGTGAAGGGCAGTGGTTTGGTCCACGTGCTAAACAACCAGCTAAACTCACTGAACCACCTGAGTGGCTGGAAATGACCCTGATAAACCAGGCAGCATCTTCTCTCATCTTGAAATCAGAGAAGAGGTCAGCTGGCAATCAGCCCAGGCTGAGAACCAGTGGGAATCCTAAGCAGAGAGACACTCACAGGAGAGATTTAAACAAACAAATCAATGAATGCGGAACGTCATCCTGAAAACAGCGATGGATAAAGACACTTAATCATTTTGTGCTGGCCAGATAAGGACCATCTGACAGCCTGCCAGGACTTTTCTCTACACTTTCTAAATGATTAATCACAAAAAAAAAGCTAAACAAAACCATCTACCACACAAATACACACACTCTATCAGATGCTGAATGTCCTAGTTTCCTAACTGAACTTCCCAAGATGAACAAGAAATAAAGGCCATCTCTCAGGTACTTAAAGAAATGAAGCACTTCAGTTTTTCAGACCTAAGGTCCCCAGCTGACAGAAAATTCTCTGACCAGCCGAAGGTTTCTCACATTGCTAGGACGGCTTCTTCACTGCAGCCAAGATTACTGTGGATCACAGTGCAGACTGAGCAGCACTCCGGGCCCAGGGGGGCCCTTCTCGTGTTCAGCCTCTCTTCTACAGCTGTGGGCTCAAACTCTTTACTACTGTCCTAAGGACAGGAACAGTGATAGCAAAAACATGTTGTAAATTGAATTAATGAAACCAGTATTTTAAGAAATCCAGATTAATATAAGCTGCTGTTCAACTGAAGCACAACATGCTTAGAGAGAAACCAAACCATCACAGCCCAAACCAGAAGTCAGTCGCACAAATTTATGCAGCTGCATGTGCTCAGAATACTTCTAATAAAGCCCTTTACAACAATGACCTTTGTATGGCAACTGGGACCTCATCTGGAGGTCATCTGAGACCTCACAGGTCTCATCCTGTGTCCAGCCCTGTGACTGCAGCATGAGAAGGACGTGGAGCTGCTGGAGCCAGCCCAGAGGAGGCCCCGGAGCTGCTGCCAGGGCTGGAGCCCCTCTGCTCTGGAGCCAGCCTGGCAGAGCTGGGGCTGTTCAGCTGCACAAGAGAAGGCTCCAGGGAGAGCTCAGAGCCCCTGCCAGGGCCTCAAGGGGCTCCAGGAGAGCTGCACAGGGACTGGGGACAAGGCATGCAGGGACAGCACACAGGCAATGGCTTCCACTGCCAGAGGGCAGGCACAGGTGGGAGATTGGGAACTGGGAATTGCTGGCTGTGAGGGCGGGCAGGCCCTGGCCCAGGGTGGCCAGAGCAGCTGTGGCTGCCCCTGCATCCCTGGAAGTGTCCAAGGCCAGGCTGGACAGGGCTTGGAGCAGCCTGGGACAGTGGAAGGTCTCCCTGCCCATGGCAGGGGGTGGAAGTGGTTAATATTAAAGGCCGCTTGCAACCGAAACCATTCTGTGATTCTCTGTTTATCTTACAAAATAAAGTGCCAGAATGTCCATCAAATCAGAACTCCCTCCTGCAGAAAAGCTGCATTTAGAACCCAGAAGTCACTAGTCACTGATGTTATCGTCACACTATAATATCCAGAGTCTTGAAGGGAAGCAAAAGCAAAGGAAGGAAGGAAGGAAGGAAGGAAGGAAGAAAAAATTGCAGTTTATCTTCAGGGCACTCCTGAGTACCCAGGGAATGCTCAGGGCAGAAGTTCTGTCCAGGGCTAAAACGGAAGGTGGGTGCCATGGTGTTGTCAGAGACAGCTCTTTTTACAGACAGAGGAGAGTGTGCTCCACTCTTTATTCCTGAACTTGCAAACATGAGGGCATTCTAAGGACATCACCAAGCTTGAGATGTGCAGTACGCCCCTCCAGGAATAATTACATACTCGTTCTCAAGAAGAAAAGTATGCCAAAAAGGAGATTTTAATATCAGAGATTTACAGTGACACATGTTTTTGGGAAAACTAGCCCATAAGTGCAAATTGCTTTTCAATTGAAAGAAATGTATTTTGGTTTTCATTCCCTCTATGCTTTTAAGAGGAGAAAACTTCTTAAGATTATCAGACAGACTTACCTCTTCTACAAAACCACTGCAGCACAATTAATTAGCCAGATTTCCCAACTTCAGAACAAATTTTTAATAGTTCACGTCCAATCAAGTTTAACACCTGAGAACACATTTCTATGGTTTGGTTATCAAGCTAAGAATTTCCAGAACTTGTAGTGATTCCAAACTAAATCTTTGTGCACTCAAAGTTTCTGCCATGACACACCATCAAAGGGACATATTTTTCAAGGAAAACATTCACTATGGGAAACTCTTCAGTCAAAAATACTGAAAAAAAGACCAGTACTTTTATATTTCTGCTGCAACATCCAAGTGTTATGGGTGTTTGGTATTAACAAAGGAAAAAAATACCTTTTGTATCCTTAGTTTCTTCTTCTATGAACCTGTGGTAGAGGCTTCTGAGTTGTGAATTCAAAGACTTCAAAGGCTGATACAAGATCCTGTACTTGCCCACCACGGCCTTGTTAATCTCTTGAACAACTGCATTAATCTGATCATATGTTATACGGCCTTTCATATACCTACAAATAAAAATAAGAATCAGCAACCTGAAAGTCACAAAGTTGTGTTTATTCTTCTCTTTAATCTGCCTTAACTGAAGAAGCCATTCCTAGTTAGAGGCAGTTTCTCTTGTTTTGTATCAATGAATATATGCAGTAGTTAATTCTGTAGTAGTTAATTCTGTTCATTTCCTTGATTGCTTAACACTCTTGAAGGTAAAAAGGCCATGACAAAATTTAAACCAGAAAGATAAAATATTAGAAAGCTAAATTAAGAAACACAATGTATTCAGTGCTTAAGCTGCAAAGCAGAATAAAGGTTGCTTTTGTAATGTACCACTTAAACACAGAAAAATAAAGTAACTTTGCAGAAAACAGCATGAAATGAAATGTTTGCCTAGGGGCACAACTTGGCTCGTATTATCATCACAAATAACCTGTGTTTGATGTTACAGCCATTTATTGTTTAGCCAGGGCACTGAACAATCCAGCAACCGGTGTGGAGTGGAGCTGGAGCGCAGTAGCCCCGGCCCACCACGGGCCCTTTTTTTTGTTTGTTTGTTAGTGTTTATTTGTTTGTTTTTTTTTTTTTTGTTTTGTTTTGTTTGATGTGGCACTCAGTGCCATTGTTTCATTGAAGTCTTAGGGCATGGGTTGGACTCAATGATCTTGAAGGTCCCTTCCAACATCGTGATTCTGTGATTATCTGAGGTTTTTTGAAGAGCTACTAGTTGTGTGTTGCCTTCTGTATTTGACTGTGCAGCCTACTGCGTTGTGCAGATATGGTTCTGCACCACCAGCATCCGTTTCTGAACTCTCAGAGCATTTCATAATACTAGTACTAGAAGAATAAGGTCTGTTGATAACAGCCTAGAGGTACAGGAAGCACAGAAGATAAAGAACAAAGTGATGTGGAAATACTAGAACACTGGAAGATTAGCAAGCAAGGCTATTCAGTATTTACAGATGTAAAGCCATGCCTTCAAGGAAAAGGAACTGTGCTGCACACTGAGAAGCCATTATATAAAAATGAAATCTGAAACTCAAATGACAAGCAGTGAGCTAAATACAACACAACCTCCCTCCCACATCACCCAAAAATGGCAGTAAAGGCCAGGCCAGCCTTGCAACCTGCATTGTCCTGTGGCCTTCATTCAGTTGCTACAACAAACCAAACCTGGCTGTGTTTTGCTCAGTACTGGTTTGCAGATGTGAGGAATTACACAAGTGTTACAATTCATTTTAAGAATGAATGCTGTAGGTCAGAAGAGCAGGTGGCTAAAAGCTGTGGGACAGCAAGACTGAAAAGATCAATGAACAGCAAGTTCCTCCCTTGTTTTAATCTGAACAGACAGGCTCAATCTTTGGAGAACATACAAAGAATTCAAAGCAGAAGTAGATAATCAATTACAAGTTCAGTATTCCAAACCAGAATTCAGACAGGCATTCTGCAATTGCCAACTCAAAATAAGTGCTGTAGATTTCAACAGCAACCAGTCCCTGCCAGGCAGACAGGCTGGCGAGGTGTGTAAAATTGAATTCAAAGCAATTGCTGGGCCTCCAAACCGAGTTTGAAACTTAGTAGCTACAAAGTTACTTGCGACCAGCTTTCAACTTTATTGACACCTCGATTACTTCAGCGTCGGAGGAGCAGCCATCTCGGAGCTATAAAAACGCTCTACTTTGCACAGCAATAAAAGCAGCGCTACCGCCCCTGAAATGCAGCCACAGCACAAGCACAGCCTGTAACCACAGCAGGGCTTTGCCTGCGTGCATTAAATGCTATTTATTGCTCTCTCTGCCTCCCTGCGCCACAGGGGAGCGCGCAGAGCGAGGAAGGCTCGGCCCAGAGGTGTAAAATACCTTTATTTAAGTTCCTGTGCTCCCACTGCCGACACACAGACAGTGAACACGCTTAATAAAGCCAAGGGAGCACCTCAGCTCATCCTGAAGCTGAAACAGAGAGGCAGGACCGGGTTGCCTAAACCTAAAAACAAATGTTCTTTGAGAGGCCCTCAGGCATCCAAGATGCTTTAATCTGAAATTAAACCCCGTCAAAACTGAATGGAATTTTTATTCTGTGCATAACTAAGGATCATAAAAACTCCAGCTGTCCTACAGCCCCCTCATGTTTCTACCCAACCATGGCTGGCAAACCCATTAATGCTGACATTTTTTTCAGTCCAATAGGTACACTAATATAAAAATACAAAGTTGAGAAGCTCCAAATTCAGGCATTTAATTTAGATTTAAAATAACTTTAAAATCTGCTTCACCATTCCAAATGCAATAAAATTCAAAACTCTTCTAAAAAAGATCCAGTCAGTTTCTTTTTTTAATCCACAGAAGCCCTTTTTCAAAGCATTTTTTCTATAGGTATGAAAAACCAGAGCACAGTGCTGTGTTCCTTAGAGGAAAGAATAACATCAATATATCACATATATACCACTCTAAAAGAGATAAAGCTTGCAATGGCCACCCTCTGCTCTCTCAAAAATGGTTGGGCTAAAATAGCCATGTATTCTCCCAAGCGACCATCTTTTGAGACTTGAGAGTTATAATGAATGCACTGAATCTAAAATGCTTTCAGCAGTAAGATTTTTAGTAAGCAGTAAGAATTCTAGACACAGAATAAAGCAAACATTTTCCTTTGCCTCAAAGTCAAAAGTTAACAAAGACAGGTACTGTGAAATGTCCTTTATCTTCCGCCAAAAACCACCTTCCTGCAACAGATTTGAAGGGTAAGAAAATTTGCAGGTTTTTTATTGTGCAAAGTGTTCTGTTTGATCAGGGTGCTCCACATCTGCCCCTTAACACAGCGTGTACCTTTGCTAAATGCCAGCTGCCCAGTCCTAGGACTATGAAGTCACTGAAGCCAGTGTGTCTGATGGTGGCCTGATGGTGTTAGGAATAGATTTTCTTTCGTGTTCAGCATAAAGCAAGTGAAAACAGCCTCAGTTTTTCAGTGACCACCCCCCACCTCCAGTGCTCACCTGAAGAAATGGGCCCTAAACCAAATTCTCATTCTTCCAAGAGAATACAATCAGTGTAAGAGAACTTGTGTTACAAGTATTTGCTTAGATTTGGTCAATCAGTATGTGAAATTGCAAGTGCTCCCTCAATCTTGTACTACAACATTGCCAGGCAACAGAAATACTGTTAGATTAATAGATCTATGTAAATTCATGTAAATTTTCCTCCACAGAACAAACATGCTTCTCCCATCTGAATAAAATTAAATTATTTCTAGAGCTCTACCAGCACAGTCTAAGCTGCAACCTTTCCATAATGGGTACCTTCCGACACAGCTGCAACATTTCCACAAGGAGTGCCTTCCAACTCTGCTTATTCTGTGGTTTTGTGAATCTGCAATGGATAGGAGGAGGATCTATCCGGCCTCTGTCCCCATCCTCCACGCCCATGAACAGCAGTGGAAAACATAAACTCCTTTAGTTTCAAGTCCAACTTTTCCCCCAGCACAGCCAAGGCCACCACTAAACCAGGCCCCCAAGTGTCCTTCCACCTGTCTTGTGATGTGGAAGATCATAGCCTTAACTGGAAGTTAAAACAATATTTGGCTGGAATGGTCTGTGCCTATTTCTCTTGCCACAGCAGAGATAAAGACCAAAAATTCCCAGGCTCCAGCTTTATCCTCCCATAATTTTATCAGGAGAGATCTACCTAAGGGAATAAATCCACAAAATACCTGAGGTGTTCTACAGAATAAAAATATCAGGTGGATGCTCTTCTAAGAAGTAACCAGAAGTCCTTTATCATTAGCTCAACAGTCAGGAAAAGGAAGAAAATGGGCATTACTCACCTGAAAATGTTGAAGGCTATAGAAAAACATTATTGGAAAGCCTTAAGTAAAGTACAGACTCAAAACCATATTTCTTACTGAAACAGGTATTGTCAGGGAACACAGTAAATCTAGAGTCTCAATAACAATTTGGCCTTAGGTATCAAGAGAAATTTCTTCTTTTTGCAGAAACATTTACCCATGCCACCCAAATGCCATTTAAGACATATATATATATCAGACTTCAGACAAGGATATCCATTAATCAGGTCCTGGTGTTAGGGGAAAACACCCACAGCTTTCTATTCCAGAAATTTGGGAATTTCAGTGCAAAGTGGTTTGTTTTTTTTTTTTTTTTTTCTTTTAACAAGTCTGATTATTTTTCCTGTCTCAAAACAGATTGTTAAGTCAAGACTTGAAGTTTCCAGAAACCAATAATTGGGTCAAATAAAAACAGCATTTATCACTGTTTTTCTTTCTGTATGTAAACAAACCCTCCATGTTATCAGATGATGGCTCATTTTTTTAATGTCAGTTCTCAAAACAAGATGAGGATTCACCGGTTAGTTAATAAATCTCTGTTCATACAATTACAGTGACTTTTGAGGTAAGAGGTTTGGGTTTTAACCAATCAGACTTCATCTTCCCAACAGCAGCAGAAAGAAGAGCCCAATTAACTCCATTCATTCGATTTTCAGTTTTGCTAGCAATGCATTTAAACCATTTGGAGCTATTGTAATGTTTCACCCCATGAAATATTTCATCTCTGTCAGTCCCAGTCCTGCAAGAGGTCACTCTCCCAAACCTGTATGTGCCACCCAAATTGATATGCCAGGGTATAAGGGAAGCCACGCTTACTTACAAAGGAACACTTTCAAACTCCTCTGTGGTTATTAATGCTGCTTCTTTAATGGCTTTTTTCTCTTTTGAAGGTTTCTTCTCAGATTTGGGTTCTTCAGCCGTTGTTTGATCTTTGTGTATCATAGTTGGCACGATGCTGCTGTAATAGGAAGGAATATTCAGTACATAAACAACAGGTAAGTAGGAAGGAGAATTTCACTGCATTGCTTAGTCACAGACCTAAGTTCCAGCCTGTTAGGCTGGATGAACACAATTAACGATATTTCACAAAAGAAACATCAGTAAAGCAAGTCTACTCTGTTTCAAATCGTATCCTTCAGCTGACTTCAGCACAGCTCTTGGTTTCTCTGCTACAGAGGCTGCTAGCAGGTGAGCTGGAAGCAGTCCAAGTGCAGCAAGGCACAGCTCAGAATTCAATGTACCATTACATTTCACACAACGCAAGGCCTGGCTTTTTATCAGATAAAACGCAGCACAGAGCTGCAGCCTTAATGGGCAGATGTGAAATACTTCATAGCTCTTTGAAACAGGTTCAAATCTTGGGAAGCCTGACTCATCCATTAAACTTTTGAAGCAAAGAAATTCAACACCACCTTGCAGACACTTTTAAAAATTTATTAGGCAAGATCCAAAAGGTCAAAGAATTTCCTGATTTATTCCTGATTATTAGAACATTACTTTTATAAATTCACCCTTCCTCTAAACCCTCAGCTTAGAGCCTCAAACCCCAAGGGACTTGCCAGCCACGCACTCAGCTGCTCCTCAGCAGCACAGCAAAGGTGATGCATATGGCCAAATCCACTGTCATCAGAACACATGGACATTACTGGGATATGCAGCAGAATTAACTAAGGCAGTACAGAGCTGATCTGGACAAGGAAATGATCCTCTGCTTGGATCTGAGCGTCCCACAAGAGATCACTGTCGCACATGGGGTCCCACAGCGGTGAAGGGCACAGCAGTGCCCCATCTGTCGACCCCAGGGCCAGGGTTTGAGGTGTCACATCAAGTCACGCCAAGCCCAGTGTCTCATCGCCGAGGAACACCAGTGCCACGGAGAGGACAGGCAGTGCCACCTGCTGGGCTCCCACTCGGTGACACAGGGACAAGAGCAGCTCTGCTCTGCGCTTGTGACACAGCACAGCGCCCTTCTGAAACCCAGGACATCTGCAGACAAACTTACTCAGTTGTCATCATCTGAAGAACATCTGTTTGCATCTGAACAACAACAACAAAACGAATCCTGGCACCCTGCAGCTAGCAGGGAATGTCAGCAAACAGGAGGGAAAGGGGAGGGGGAGCGCATTTTGGGTGGTGGTGGAGGTGGATTTGGAATGAAAGGATAAACACAAGAACCAAGGGAAGCAAGTTCACATCTTGAAACTTCATTCCTCCCACACTCCAGTCTCCTGCTGTCTATCACACTGCAACAAACCTTTTCTAGATGATTCCCCATATCCAAGCATCCTTCCTTTGTGCTCCCACCCACTCCCTTGCCCCTGCACTGCTACAGTGAGGTGGTGCAGACACAGTTCACCACTGACCTGAACCACGAAAAGGAAAAACTTCCACTTGTTTACAAAACCTGGCTCTGGTGGAATGAGAAACTGAATCTCAACAAACACAGGGGATACAAAGAGCTTGAGAGATATTGAACTTGCTTTTTATTTCAGTGAGATTCCTCTGGTAAACAAGAACAGAAAACCCAAGGAGAGAAACAATAGCTAAAGCCATGAATTGCTGAGTTTCTCTGTGTGGGTGTTTTCATTTTCCCAGGGACTTCAAGGCTTGTCTCAACAGCATTCAAGTGCTCCTCTGCTTTCTGCATTATCTCACAAAAATCACTCAAGATTAATATTCACAGCCCCACACATCTGGAAACAGAAAGGGAGGAGGCCAGGAGAGGAAGGTTTGGGAAAGAGGCCTGAAAACATATTTACACTGATACAGTGGATTTTGAATAATAATGTCCCTTCTTACACTTCCTTGATCCTGCACTGCACAACACAATGAACATCAAGAAGTCACAACATGGGGACAAAAGGAGGAAGTGTGTTTTGACAAATGGCATCATCATACAGTATATTGTTACTCAAGAAAAACCAGCAACAAACTGACACTACCAGAACAGCAGCTGCAAGCTGGCTGAGCACAATGTGTAGAAAATTATCAGAAAAACTTGGTTGATTTTACATATTGTGGTTCTCTCTAGAAAGGGAAGAATTGGCTAAAGTCATATCACAATTAACTTCCTAATCACAAGCAGGACAAGATTGTAAGGGAAACGAACATCCCAAAAAATCTTTTGGTGTCAGAGGTGGCACAATCACTGAACAAGCTTCATTTACATCTAAACAATTTCCAGGAGCTAACACAAAGTTAAGACAAAGGATTTTCTACAATAAGAAAGTAAGTTATGACAGGAAGGCAGAACCGAAGTGGTAATTTCTGAAAAACTTCAGTTCTTACACACACACACACACACAAAAAGCAACATCTAAATTGAAAAGGAGCACATCACCCCTAGAGACATTTTGAGAGGCTGTTTCCTAAACTGAGGGGTTCATGTCTAATGGGTGGGAGTAAGAAAAAAAGCTTCTGCACAAGTAATCCCTTCACCAGCTAAGAACAGTTTCAGTACAATACCTACACCAGTGTCCATATTGCTACACACCAACAAAAATTACCGTTCCTTTTTCTCTTCTAGAATCCTCTTTCCACACATTTAACCTTTTGCTTTGCTGGAATACATCTGCCTTTGCTGGAAAACTTGTGGGATGGTCAGTTTTGAGACTGAGGCTTCTCTGGCATTAGGAATCAGACCAAGTAAACCTGGTGGATTCAGGGCACATGCTGGAAGCACTGAGTTCAAACTAATGCATTGCCTTCTGACAAGCTACGAGGTGGGAAAGAAACTCTGGGATCCCCAGATAATAAGACTCTGCAAGTGACACCCCACCTGACACACACTAACAACACTCCATAAAAAAAAAGCAGCTCCAAGAGGATGGAGAAAGAGATGAGGAACTCAAGAGTTGAAATGTCTTAGAAGCCATTACTTGTATGTTAATTCACATACTTGTCATTTTCACACACTCTTCAGCTACTTGACTCTGAAAAGCTTCTTACCACAGCCCTCTCCAAGGCAAGGGGATGTCAGAGCTAGCTGAAATAAATGCAGGATTGCTGTAGGGAAAAGACAACAAAACTACCACAAACACAATTCAAAGTCCCACAGAAAGACGACTGAGTTAGAGGATTTTTGGTTTTTAATTGTATTTGGAGGGGCAGTGGTGAACTTCAGTTCTAGCGACCCAGCATTTGGGTCACTAACCCTTTAATCTGTGGGCACTGCAGTTACAAAATTGGTGTGCTTGTGATTCTAAAGGAAGGGATGCTCAGACTCAGAGAAGCACTTGCTTTCTACTATACCACACCTACCCCTGGAAGCTCCCACTGGAACAACTTGGGATTTTATAGTCTTGACCTGACAAATTTGTTGGGGCGCTAGCACAAGCCTGGACAAGAGCCAACTCCACAATCAATACATACAACAACTTTGGCTCCCAAAATTTCCTAGTTAATGTGGAGTGAAAGGAGCACAGCTGGACAGTGCTGCAGCTGGACAGTACCAGGAGCAGCCTGAATCCTCTGGGCTCATGTACCACATACCAGCTCTTGGGTGGTTTAGGCAGATAGCGTGGAATGTGTTCAAGGAGGTGCTGTGCTTCCTTTTGATCTCTCCCAGCAGCCTTCTGGAGCTCCTGAAATTAATATCAGACTATATCAGAAATCTCATCCTACTAACATCAGGCAAGTAAAATTAGGGCAATACTAAATTAATTTTCAGCTTTTTAAGAGGTGCCTTTTATTCTGTCAACATCATCTTACCTCCATACCCCATAATTTCCCCAGGAAAACTAGTAAAGATACAAAGGAAGGAGCATCTGTCCTTGCCCTCAGAACGTCAGAGAAATTTGAGCAGGCAAAAGGAACTTTAGCAACGCACCCTCAACAAGGTCTGGTCAGGGGAATGGTGGTGGTGAAGACGAGATACTATGGTAAACTCACCTCCATTCCCCAAACAACATCTCCACAAAAGACTTAACAAAGGCACCGCAAACACACAGTAGAAAAACAGACAAATTCTAACTGAACACCTGGTGCAGCTATTGCGAAGATGTGTAAGCAGAGCTGCTCTTTAGATCACCATATCTATTATGATAAAGACATGTTTTCAAGGCCAGTGACAAAGACATTATTTTAATGGCCTTAGGATGAAGGAAGGTAGAGTCAGATTAGATATTAAGAATACCTTCTGTCCCTGTGAGGGTGGGCAGGCCCTGGCACAGGGTGCCCAGAGCAGCTGTGGCTGCCCCTGGATCCCTGGAAGTGTCCAAGGCCAGGCTGGACAGGGCTTGGAGCAGCCTGGGACAGTGGAAGGTGCCCCTGCCCGTGGCAGGGGGTTGGGACTGGATGAGCTTTAAGGTCCCTTCCAAATCAAACCATTCTACAATTCTATGATTCTATGTACAAGCCTTGAAAAATACAATTTTTAATGTTCATTGTCTGGAGAACTGCTTAACAAACCATCAGCAAGCCTGTTCCAAGCCCCAGTTTCTCTTGTAAGCACATGCATCCAAACACCACTAAGAATCTAGGGAAAAAAAGGTGACATACGTATCAAAGATTTCTTTGAATCTTTCAGTATTTTATGAACAGGAAAAAAAAAAGATTACTTTGAGTGAATCTTTCAGTTTTTCTTGCTGTTTAAATTGATTTTCCATTTTATTCAGGAGATCATGTACAAAGATCACCTCATTCTGTATTTTACGGAGCACAGGCTTGCGTGATTCATCTTCACCTGTAAAAGAGAGAACACTGAGCTACGAAATCTCCAAGGAAAAACCAAAATCCAGTATTCCTCCCCTCCACAAGAAGGGAGGAATCTGCTTCTCAGCCATTATATCCATTCAGGAGAAGCAGCAAGCCAAACTGTCAGCCTTGTACTCCGCACAGCCAACAGAGTTCATGGAATCACTTAGGTTGGAAAAGCCCTCTAAGACCACGTCCAGCTATTGCCCCAGAGCACTGTCAAGGCCACCACTAACCTGCGTCCCAAGTGGGGCTTTTAAATCCCTTCAGGGATCTGGATTCCACCACCTCCCTGGGCAGTTCCAGTTCCTGACCCTTTCCCTGAGGAAATTCCTGCTGGTGGCCACCCTGAGCCTGCCCTGGCCCAGCCTGAGGCCGTTCCCTCTCCTCCTGTCCCTGTTCCCTGGAGCACAGCCCGACCCCCCCCCGGCTGTCCCCTCCTGTCAGGAGCTGTGCAGAGCCACAAGGTCCCCCCTGAGCCTCCTTTTCTCCAGGCTGAGCCCCTTCCCAGCTCCCTCAGCTCTCCTGGGGCTCCAGCCCCTTCCCAGCTCCGTTCCCTGCCCTGGACATGCTCCAGCCCCTCAGTGTCTCTCTTGCAGTGAAGTGCAAACCAAACCCCACTGTTGCTCTTGCTTACCTATGTCTCTCAATAGGAGTAACTTTTTAATATTTGAAATCTTCATATTCATCTGGAGGCATAAATCTTCCAGGCTTGAGGATGCCATATCCTTCACCAATACACTGAGGGGGAACAAAAATGAAGGCAGGAATTTTACCAAGATCCAAGCTGCAAACATTGCCTACAAAAGCAGAATTTGTAGAAAGACCCTGATCTGTCAAAGAAGCAAAGGGCACGTAAATGAAACAGTAAGTGGAATAATTCTCTTTTATCTTACTAAATTGAAGGCAGGAAAGGAAGCATAAAGTGGCACTAGACAAGGCAATAAGTTTCCCAGAACTTTGGAGATAAATGCAGTGTGGTATCAGTGCAGCGATTCCTCATGAGACCGGGAGCATCCTTATTATATTGAAGTGTGCAGTAGAAAAGGTGTTGGAATTTACTGCAAAAACCAAGAAATACCTGGCTTATATAAGGCATAGAAGACTCTCAGGGAGACTGCGTCAGATGATTGATGTTTAAAGAGCTGTGTTTCTTTAAAAACGTAATTAAGCAAAAAAAAAAAAAAAGTGTTAGCAGTAATTAGTGAAGTCTGGAGGCATCAAAAAGAGCATTATATATCGATTACTATATTGTCTATAATAATAGACTTATTAACCCTATTACAGACAGGAATTGATTAAAAGAAAAAGCTATACAATGTGACAAACCCCCGCACTTAACACTGGGGCCCGGCACTGAGCGCTCACACAGCTCCCTCCGGCGGCTCACACTTGGAAACTTTTAAAATGCCTTTACTTCGCACTTGGCTTAAAATACCATCAACCACCGCGCCTAATAAATCCGTTCTTGGAGAGCTCCCCACCTCCGTACCCGTACCTGCGTGGACACTCCGAGGCGGATCGGGATACGCTGAGGGGATCGAAGCCACCCCTGCGCCCGGCGGCAGCGCCCGCTTCTCCTCAGGTTCTACCAGGCCCAGCGCCAGTGCTTGCCGGCCTTCGCCCCGGCCCCACTCGCTCAGCCGCTCGGCCGGGGGAAGAGGACGCCCGGCCGGGGGAGGAGGAGGACGCTGGGCCGGGGGAGGAGGAGGAGGACGAGCCGCGGGCCGGTTCGAGCCCCGCTTTGAATCCGCCGCGCTCGGGCGGGCGTTAGGGAGGGCGGGGAGCGCGCGGGGCGGGCGGAAAGGGCGGAGCGCTGAGGGAAGCGGGGCGGGGAGCGCGGGGCGCTGGAGGAGGTTGTAGGGCGGGTGAGGGTCGGTCTCTTCTCCCGGGCAGCCAGTGGTAGGACAAGGGGATGTGGTCTCGAGCTGCGCCATTGGAGGCGCGGGTTGGGCGTCAGGAGGAATTTCTTAATGGAAAGGGCGTTCTGGCATTGGGGCGGCCCAGGGAGGTTTGGCGTCCTCGTCCCTAGAGGTGTCCAAGGAACGCCTGGACATGGCACTCAGTGGTGTGGTATGGATGACACAGAAGGGGACCAGTCATAGGTTGGGCACGATCTCGGAGGTCTTTTCCAACCTTTGACTGTAATTCTGTGAGTCTGGAGGGACTAGGAGGAAGGGCGTGAGGCGGGAGCTCTGAGGGGAGCGGGAGTGTGGAGGGTGTTGTCGATTTTAGGACTCTGTGAACAGACACTTTAGAAAGTTCACCTTAGAAAGAAGACATTGTTTATTCAGCGCAGCGTGCGAGGACGTTCCAACTGATCAGCTTACCAAAGGGTTAAAAGTTGCATCTGTTATACAGTAAAATTCACATGAACACGCCCACTTACTGCATATTCTCCGCCCACTTAATACACATTTATTTCGATGATGTAATCTTAACGCACGGATTGAAACAGGTTCTTTTCTTCACTAGGCAAACTCCTCTTGTACAAATAATTTCACATAAGTTACGTTTACAAAAGGCCAGAAAAAAACTGAAAGTCGTAAAGGGCGGCAACGCTGACCAGAGCGGGAAAGGAAAGGAAAGGAAGGGAAGGGAAGGGAAGGGAAGGGAAGGGAAGGGAAGGGAAGGGAAGGGAAGGGAAGGGAAGGGAAGGGAAGGGAAGGGAAGGGAAGGGAAGGGAAGGGAAGGGAAGGGAAGGGAAGGGAAGGTGGGGAACTGCTGAGGGAAGCAGGGCAGAAAGGGTAGTAGCGAGGAAGGGGGGCGGGATCACTGAGGGGAGCGGGAAGGAAGGGCGGAAGGCGGGATCGCTGAAGGCGGGATCGCTGAAGGCGGGATCGCTGAAGGCGGGATCGCTGAAGGCGGGATCGCTGAAGGCGGGATCGCTGAAGGCGGGATCGCTGAAGGGAACGGGAAGGAAGGCGGAGTTGCTGAGGGGAACGGGAAGGAAGGCGGGGTTGCTGAGGGGAACCGTCAGGAAACAGGGCGGGAAGGGAAAGCGGGATCCGTAAGGGAGGCCGGGTTGCTGAGGAGAGCCGAGCGCGAAGGGAGGCGGGATCGCTGAGGGGAACGGAAAGGAAGGCAGGATTGCTGAGGGGAACGGGAAGGAAGGGCGGAAGGCGGGATTGCTGAGGGGAACGGGATTGCTGAGGCCGGTCAGGGAACCGGGCGGGAAGGGAAGGCGGGAATCCCTGAGGGAGGCCGGGGCGCTGAGGAGAGCCGGGCGCGAAGGGAGGCGGCATCGCTGAGGGGAGCGGGAGCGAAAGGCGGAATTGCTGAGCGGAGCTGGGTGAGAAGGGAGCCGGGATCGCTGAAACGCAGCGGGAAGGGAAGGCAGGACCGCTGAGGGGAGCGGGAAAGAAGGGCGGAGGGCGGAATTGCTGATCGGAGCCGGGCAGGATCTCTCTGAGCTCCCTCAGCGCCCCCACCCCGCTCCGGTTCCGCCCCTGAGGACTTTACTCCCTCCAGGAATTAGGATAGCATCGAACAACAGCCGCCGCACCATCTATTACTTGGTTGCGTAAGTTCAGTTTATTTCAGCATTTAACAGAAGACAAAGCCCTCGGTAAAAACTCATTTTTCAACATACACATGCTTACGCTGGTATGTCTCCCATCACACACCAGCATCACCCATCGCCTTCTTTTTTCTCGTGGGGTAGGGATGGAGATAATTAAACAGTTTACACTGATCCCAAGCTACTTTTTTTTTTTTTTTCTTATTAGCTACAAATATAAAGGTTTATTTTGTTAAGGACAGGCTGCTTATCTCTCCCAAGGAAGGAATCAGCAGAATCTCTGTTGCTTTTCCACAATTCCCCGATACATAAAAGCTCACAGTTCCCTCTCTTCTCTATCCCCAAAATCCTGAAGAGCTTATAAACAGAATAACATACAAACGAGTTGAAGGACTGTGTTAAAGCAGGAATGCAATCCAGTCTGTGTCCAGCAGAATTAAGGGGAACAGAAAACGTGCAAAAGCAGCACTACAGCAGATTATTGAAATAGCTTTGTACAAGAATACATCTTAATATTTTAGCAGAGAAGAACAGTCAGGGTGGAAATGTGGCACTAATTCCCCCAGGCAAACCACAGAAAAAGGAGGAAGAAAATGTTCAAAAGCTCTCTGCTTCATAAGGAGTTTTTAATGTCAATAATTAAGAGATTAAAAACAAACCAAAGAGAGTTCTGAGCTCAAAACCTGGGGTTTTTCATGTTTGCTAGCTGCTCCAAACAACCACACAAATGCTTGTTCTAGACTTTAAGCGTGGGGGTTGTCTTGCACTAACAACCTCTGCAGTAAACAAAATTACAACATGTGACATAAGAAAGGGGGAAAAACCCTGAAACTGCACAATCAGATACAGAAAAAAACGTACTACAGATCCCCATGCCTATGAGGAGTATTTAAACCCGGCATTCAGAAGTTTCTTTTGTTGTTTAAACCAGGTCATAGGAATGATCTGAGGTTTGTGCAGGCAACTGAAACCCCTCCTGTGGTCTCCACCAGTTTACTGATTAAAAGATAAAGTTTCTGCTGCATGTTTTCAGGGCAGAGGAAAGAATATGAGAAGAAAGTTTCTTTCTGGAGCCTACTACACCACCCGGTACTACCTGTAGTCGCAGGTCCAAACTTAGCATAACTTTTCAGAAAGCTGTGGTATGATCACAAGTCAGTTTCATCATCAGGAAGCAAGATTGTTCTTTTCAGTTTATTAAGCAAATACCCCTGAGTAAAGAGGCTGATATCCACTTTCTTCTTTCTTGCAAGTAAGCACACAGACGCTCAGCATGCCGAAGAACTGGAAAAGAGGGAGTGCACAAGGGACTTAGTCCTGCTGTGTTTCTGTTTCAGTTGTCAGACTAAACACCTACACAGAGATGACTTCATCATATGAAAAAAACTAAAAATACACCTACAGAAAGCGTTATTTTTGCATACCAATTCACAGTAATAGTTCCGGCTGGAGTGTTTCCTCTCCGGTTTGCTCCGTTAATTAATACATTCACATTAATTACTAGTTATCTTGCCATGGGGAAAATTTCAGCAAAAGGCTAGGATCGTTCTGGGATAAAATGAGTTCTCCAAACTATTTAAGCACACCTTCAGACAATGAGTGAGAGGAATGGCTTCCCACCAGGAAGGGCAGGGATGGATGGGATACTGGGAAGGAATTGCTGCTTGTGAGGCTGGGCAGGCCCTGGCACAGGGTGCCCAGAGCAGTTGTGGCTGCCCCTGGATCCCTGGAAGTGTCCAAGGCCAGGCTGGATGGGGCATGGAGCATCCTGTGGAGGTGGAAGGTGTCCCTGTCCATGGCAGGGGGTGGGACTGGATGGGCTTTAAGGTCCCTTAACACCCAAACCATCCTGGGATTCTGTGACTATGATAAAATGGATTTCACATTGAATTTCCATCCCAAATCCCCTAACTGTCTTCTGAATCCCTCCTGTCATTGCGAGGCAGATGAAATGGAGACAGCTGGAAAAACACAACTGAGGAACATAGCACTGAGTCTACTTCAAAAGCAGAAGAAAGCTGTAGGGCTGTTAGGATAATGAAGATGAAAAAGACCCGAGATCCAAGGGCAAACAGCACTATTTTCCATGAGGGAAGAGACAGGAGCATTTACCTTTACGATGGCAAACCCCAGGATTACAAGCATGGCATAGCTGATAACGCTCTGCAGCCCAGACTCCAGCTCCTGTGCACAGCCCTGCCACAAAAGAGAGAGGTAAAAACATGTTAAAAGGTGTTCATCCAGCTGGAAGTTTTTATTATTTCCACCCCCAGCTCTCCCAAGGAAGCAGCGCCTGGCAAGGCCCGTCTAATCAGCGCTGCAGGTCTGAGGAACTCCATTCTTGTCTTCCAGACCTGCTGGCTTATTTCCTCCTGCGTGAGGAGAGGCACTGAGAGAGTGGCATTTACTGACATTTGCTGCATCTGGATTTCCTCTAGCTCAGTAATTTAAACAAGAGCCCAAAACGCAGAGCCAGAATGGCCATCAATGGTACCTACAGAAGTCAACTTAGCGGCTTATGCCCCAGACTGGAGAACCTGGTATGGAGTTAATAGAATCACAGAATGGTTTGGGTTGGAAGGGACTTTAGGGATCATTCAGTTCCATCCTCTCCCATGGGCAAGGACACCTTCCACTATCCCGGGTTGCTCCAAGCCCTGTCCAGCCTGGCCTTAGACACTTCCAGGGATCCACAGGCAGCCACAGCTCCTGTGGGCAACCTGTGCCAGGGCCTGCCCATCCTCATATCTGATCTACACTGATCCTCTTCTAGCTTAAAAGCATTACCCCTTGTCCTTTTGCAACAGGCCCTGCTAAAATGTTTGACCTCATCTTCCTTACAAGCAACCTTGAGGCCCTGGCAGGGGCTCTGAGCTCTCTCTGGAGCCTTCTCTTGTGCAGCTGAACAGCCCCAGCTCTGCCCAGAGGGGCTCCAGCCCTCAGAGCATTGTCATCCTCCAGATTCAGCGTGGTCAATCCCAGATCAGTCTGTTCCCCTGCCCCAGACCTGTTTCAACAACTACAGCTATGGCCATATCCCTAAACTCTGCCTGGCGTGCTTCCCTCCACGGTTCCACCTGGCTGAAAAATGGAACATAGCCTAACTGAACATGGCCCAAACCAAGCCCCTCATCCTCACCCGTGTGTTGAGTTCCTGCGGCTGATCCAGGTGCCCGGTGCAGTTCTTGGCCTCTTGCTGGCAGCAGCTCTGGGGGACACTGTTGTTCCCAGTGGAATTAAACCACTGGGTGGTCGTCCAGTCACTGTAGTTCTTAACCCCACAGCAGTGAAGCTACCAAACACAGGACAGAGGCACAGCAGTTGTGTTATATAGCATTATACATATGTATTACTAGTTACATTTGAGATATATATATATAATTATGTTCATATATATGAATGCTCATGGTGAGTTAAACCTCTCTTAGGCATAGCCAGAGCTGCCAGTAGTTTGCAGCAGATTTACAAGCAGCGGTGCTTCAGGAAAACAACCACAGATGTAATAAATCAATCTCCTTCACAGATTATTACATCCCTCTTAGTTTATCCTTTCTGAAAGCTCCAACAGGAAGGTGACAAGTTGCAGGGTAGAGTCTTCCATCATCTCACTATTTTTATGGTGCGGTGTTCTCAGCAGCAGTTACTCATACGGACTTATTTGCTGTGATGCAAATGTCACTCACATCAACCACATCCCTCACTACATAACTTCACACCCAGAGCCTGAACACTGCAAAGTGAGGGGCACCCTCAGCTGCCTTGGAGAACTGGATGCTAAAGACAGAGACAAGTTCCAGGATACTGCCCCACTCATCCTCTCCCCTCCTTTCCCAGCCTAAATTCCTCCTTTAGGACCCAACTGTTCTTTTCCAAACAATGCTTAAATATTTTCTTACCTGCTCTTGCAAGTAATCCACAACTGCAGACTCTGAATTTTTGCCATCATACTTCTCAAAGACTGAGCGCATTGTACCTTGCACATCAGTTTTTACCTGTTTAGAGAGAGAAAAACAACGCAGATGATTTTAATGCGAGAACTAAAAATTTTATCTGGTGGAAACTGCAAAAGATCTTATTTATCCCAAATAAGTCAGGGGGAAAAAATCAGAAATAAGAAAGATGAAGCAATGTTTTAGACAAAATTCAGGTGGCACTTAGCCGGAATCATGTTCCTGGGTAGAAGCTTGCCGCCCTTGATGGAAAAGCCCTCATTTGGGAGCATCAGCAAGTGTTTAATCCAACTCAGAGACTGTTATGATATCTGCCAGGTACTTTATATATTCACCGTGTTCCCAACAAAAACATCCCCATTCCCATTTGCTCGGCAGGTTGTAGGACAGGGGATGAAGTAAAAAAAAAAACAAAACAACCAGATAAATTGGAATGATCAAACAATGTGAAATCTACTCTTTACTTTTTTGTTGGGACAGAGATGTTAATTCGTAATTTACCTTTTCCCTGTAAACAAATCCCAAGACAAAAGCGGACACTTCTGCAATGAAGATAACCAGGATAATAGCCAAGAACTGAAAACAAAAAAGAGAGACATTAAGAGAGAATCCCACAGTACTTGAACTCAACTGCACAATACACTTCACATTAATTTACAGCAGTAAGTGATCATTATCTCTTACTGCCTCTCCAATCAAAATAGTTCTCAGAAGATAATTTAGAATAGAAGAAGCTGTGGCTGCCTCACCCCTAGAATTGTTCAAGGCCAGGTTGGACAGGGTTTGGAGCAACGTGGTGGTATTGGCTGGTCTAGTGGATGCTGTCCCTGCCCATGGAAAAGGGGTTGGAACTGGATGAGCTTTAAGGTCCTTTGCAACCCAAATGTTTTGGGGATTACTGTGCATGGCTGGGGCGATGACTGTGGCTCCACAGGCTCTGTGCCTGATCCTGAACACTGCCGCGACGTGACCTGTGTGAAGAGCCTAGGGAACACTTGACAAGGTGATGTCAAAGGGGAGAGCGCACAGATCAACCAGCAGCTGAGTTAGGTACATTGTGCACTGCTTGTTGGGCTCACACTGCCTTCTGGGCTTGACTCTGGGCATGAAGCTACTCTAAGTGAACCTTTCTGGGTTTTTAAAAGCAATTCTGTGAGCAGTCAAGGCATGCTTTCAGCACTCAGAGGATCGAAGTCAGCAGAAAAATGGATACACAACTGGTTTGCCTGCTTAGAAACTTGCATTTCCTCCTGTTCCTTCACCACCTCACTCCTCAAAACTTGCTGCTCCCCGCACTCATCTTCCCTGAGCCAGCTGAGGCTGACCAGAGCATCTCAGCCGCCAGTGCTTCAGCGGCGCGTATCGCCGCGACCTTTCCTTTCGTTCCGCCTCCCCTGCCAGCGGGAGGCAGGCGACACCCACGGACCGTCGCAGTGACACCCGCGGTGACACTCACCAGCCCCAGGCCGACCCGAGACTCGCGGAAGGTGGCGCAGCAGCCGATCAGCCCGATGATGAACATCACCACGGCCACGCAAATGATGATCACAGCTGGCAGCAGGGCGTACTTGTCCTGCAGAAAGTTGTCGTAGCTCTTGTAGGTGTTGATGACGTACGCCCCAACATAGCTGAGGCCTGCAGCTGCCGCCTGAAATGCAGTAAGGAAAAGTGATTAGCAGCTATTTATTAAGCATCTGACCTGGAAACTAATCATGGATTGTTTTCTAATAGTGATTTTAGAAATAATGGCTACAGTGTGCAAAGAACTAGATGGGAAAAACGCTGAATCTGAAACTATTACCTAATCTAGGCATTCAAACTTGAACACAGAGAAGACAAAATTCACTGTATCACTCCCCTGCTAATAAGGCACCACGGGAGCTGAGCTGAAAGGCTGGTGTCTGTAGACCTGCCTCAGTGTCTTTGCAGAATGCCGAGCTCACACTACATCCCACCCAAGGCTGCATTAGTAGGAATCAGATCACTACAGGGTGTTTTGTTTGTTTGTTTGTTGTTTTTTTTTTTTTTTTTGTTTTTTTTTGTTTTTTTTTTTTTTTTTTTTTTTTTGCGAAAAACTCATCCTTTGCATTCTCATTACCCACTACGGCAGGCACAAATGTACCTAGTCTCAGCAAAATAGTCCCTCCTTTTCCTGGAGGAAACAGCTTTTTGCAACCTCTAAAATAATCTCTCTCCCAGAAGGATGTTTTGCTGATTTGAGGCCATGGCAGAGTGCACCAGTGGCAGCTGCCCTGGAGACCAAGGATTTTTACCCACTGGACTGGGTATAGCCCTGGAAACAACACCACAAGACTCAGCCATGCCCTTACTGATGGCACAAAAAAAATTCTCTCAAGAGTCGGGATGGCTCATCCACCCTCTGTTATCCTGCAGCACAAGGAAAATGAAGCACCCTCCGTATTCACATTCTGGAAACTTAAGGGAAACCAGCCGGTTTGTTTTCAACAGGTCACAGCAGGATTTCATCACGCAGCCTTGGAGCAGTTTGTTACCTCCCCAGCACTGTACGTTTTAATTAATCAAACACTCCTCATGCTGGAGCTAGGACTTGCTAATTCCTTGACCTTGTTTGGCTCTTTCCCCTCCAGCCAGGTCTGCTGCCTGCCTTTCAATTACCTCCAAGTGCAGGAACATCTTTTGTTTCAGACAGTTCCCATCCCATAATCTCGCATTCCCAGATGCTGTCTGTACCCCAGAATTACTGGGGTTAGAGGCACCAAGTGATGGAGCCAGACATTTAGTACAGGACCTGCAAGATCCTGCTGCACTGGGGCTCAGATACAGCAGGTCCTCTACAAAGTGGGTTATCAGGAAAAGGAATAGGATCACCAATTCTCAACAGGTTATTTGTTTTTCTTCTCCACATGCACTGGGTTTTCAGATATGCTGATGATTAAAGTGGTTGCTAAAGCTTCCTTTCATTTTTCCTCTCTTTGAGGAAACTCTTTTTCCTATTTCCCCATCTACAGGTGTAGGGTGACCGTAGCTTTCTCCTGCCACCCCTTTTTAGGGATTCAGGGAAAGCATGAGACCACTTTGTCTCAAAGGGCACCACGACCTTCTCACTTCACCACGGGAGTGAGGAGTTGAGGAGGAGCAACCTCACCTTCTCTTCCAATACTCTGTTCCTGAACTGAAAGGGGGACAGGAAAAATCCTTGGAATGGCAACAGCAGTAAAGTGTTACAGCAATGGGCCCCTGGCTGGGTAATAATCGACATAGACTCCCATGTATTCACACAAGGCTGATAATTTAATTTATTAAGAAACCCATTGCTTTTTTATACCCTAGTTTGCTACATGTGGAATTGATTGGTCCTCCAATCAAAACAGCATCACCACTGGCCAATTAAGAAATCACCCTTTGGTAAACATATCTCCGTAACACATTCCACATGTTCACAACACCAGGTGCAGCAAGTGAAGATGAGAATTGTTTCTCACTCTTTTCTCTGATCTTCTCACAACCTTTCCCAGGCATTGTTCTGGGAAAGTTGTTTGTCTCTGTGGCCAGAGAGCTGCTGCCGTAGTAAAGGTGGAGGTGGGGACACGTCACCTCCATCCTCTTTTGCCTTCAGTTGCAGAAAAAGAATGAAGGTGCACGACTCAAAACGTGTATCCTGTATTTCTGGCCTGGAATGCTGGATGCATGTGTCTGTCCACCTACTCTCTGCTCTGAAACAGCATCATCTGTCAAGGACAGTCATGGAGGGGCAAGCAAAGTCGTGCCAGGGCCTCACCACCACCGCAGGGAATGATTCCTTCCCAATATCCCATCCCACCCTGCCCTCTGGCAGTGGGAAGCCATTCCCCTCTTGTCCTGTCACTCCAGTCTCTTTTCTAAAGTCACTCTCCACCACGGGGGAGAAAACATTCTCCATTTTTCATCCATACTCCATTTTCCATCCATTTCCAGTGTGCTCAACAGGCAATACAAAGGAAGCAGCACAGGACACGCTGAAGACCAAACAGCTGCGGGGAGCTAAGAAAGACTTTGCTGCAAGAAAAGGCTGCCACAAATTAAGAAAAAAAAATGAATACATTATGAAGCCAATTGACAAAAGGCCCCTAAAGCCAAGACCAGCAAAGCTCCATGACTGCAAGACAAACCAGAAGGTCTAGTGTTAAGTTCAAGGAACTCAAATATGAAACACTTTCACAGTGGGTTCTATTGCAATACTCAGGATTGCCTTGTTTCTGGTCAAAGCACAACCAGCAAGAAGTCTACTAAAATTTCCAAACTTCTGCGTCCAAACAGAAAAGGGAAGTGTAATGAGGCAAAACCAGAAGTCTTTGGGAAAAGACTTAAAGGAAGATGACCACAAATACTGCCACAACTTCACCCATGAATTTTAATTCAGTGGGAAGAATTCTGAAGCCTTGAAGAGCAGGGTCACTTAGGAATGGAAGGCATCACAGCTAATGACCTCTTCCCTGATTTTTGCAGGTGAGTCCCAGAGACAAGTTTTGAAAGCAAAGATGAAAAATACTTCAGAACTTAAATCAGAACTCTTCCCTTAAGCCTTTCCAGAATTTAAGGCAAATTCAAAATCCGGTGGAGGGATTTTTTTCACCTCAACATCACAAGACCTACAGCCCATTTCTAGATCTAAGATGAAGATGTACTAAGATGTACTTCTCTAGAAGGACAAGTCCTTTGCATTGCAAGAAATGGATCTCAAAGTATGTCTGATTAGGTTTCTGTTAGATCTCAAGAAATAAACAATCCCACAAACACAAAGGCCAGTTTGAGCAATTCCTTTTGAGGAGGAACAGATCAAATACCTCCTTTTCCACGATTAGTCAACCACCTCCTCAAACCCATCTAAAATGACACACAAGGATGCCAGGATTATGCCAAGAAATACACTTCTTGTCACGCTTTTTGTCGGTCTCCTGCTTGTCAGCGTGCTTGCAGCCAGCCAGTGCCCAGCAGGCTCCCACCATGCGGGCGCAAACCCCGGCACGGGCAGCCCGGGGTGACTCAAGGTGGACGTGGGAGAAGCAGCTCCCCTGGGCCACCCACAGCCAGCACAACACCCACCCCTGACCCTGTCCTGCCCACGCACACTGACTCACCAGGCCACCAGGAAGCTGCTGCTGTTTCTTTACAGTGCTGGTGACTTCCTTAAGACATGATGGCAAGATGAGGGGAAAGGAAATTTTGCAAGAAAACCCCTTTTCACAGCTGGGCGAGAGAGCTGCAGCCGCCTTGGCTGCCTCACCCACCACGGCTCGCACCCTTCAAGGACCTAGTGCCAGAATCACTCAATTTTTCATATCCCACGCCCTTGACAGAAAGCAGAAAAACTATTTGAGCATGAAAAAAGTGAACTCCTCGGGGCTGAGTGAGAAGAAAGCCAAGCTGTGACAGTCACCAGATTTTCCCAGGCAGAGGTTTGGGCAGGGCCCAAGCCCCTCCACACTTAGCTGAGCCAGGGAAGCAGGTGCACAGAGGACAAACACAACAAGGGGGGACTCTCAGTCACATAACACACACAGAGCACCGTGAATATTCACTCCCACCCATGAAACGGAACCCTGCACTGTCTCACTGACGCGGAACAGGACAGCTGCTGGAAAACACTAATTTTATGTATTTTTTTAAAAATGCAACAAGCCTCTTACTTTGTGTTCCACTGTTTTTATATGCTCATGACCAAAAGCCCCTACCCTTTTCAGGAGGCTTATAGCCGTGCAAATACTTCATGCCACTTAATCACAGACATAGAAGAGGCTGCTTAAAGCTTCCTCTATACCACTGCTCTGAAATATATGCAAATTATCTATCTATATCTCTCTCTATGTATATTTCTTTTTCTATCAGTGAGGCAGAACAGGTGCTTTTCCACCTTTACTTCTCTGTTTTCATAAGCCAACCTTATGTGATGGCTGAGAACAGAGGTTACTGTTCGTTCACAGTTATCAGCACAGGCTTCTTTTCCCCTGCCAAACCTAGATAAGGTACAGCAAAGTAGCCAAACTACCAGCTATGATGTTAAAAGGCAGTGTCTGCCACTTGGAGGATTTGGGAGTACTTTTTAAAAGGTTTCTCCCAGCATCCTCCCATTTCCAGCGTGTTGATTCTGTGATTTGATCTGTTACTGTAAACTGGCATGAGGCTTTCTTTTGAAAAGGCTGGAAAATTAAAAATACAGAGTAACAAAGCTGTAGTGTTAAAAGGAGAAGCTTAAGAACAAGGGTGAATTCCGAATTCACCCCATGTGTCCAGCAAGATGCAGCCTCTATACAGGAAAAAAATGAGGCTATGAGACCTACAGACATTTCTCCTTTGTCCAACGGGACTTTCCCAGGGCCAGCACTAATATCCACAACAGCACAAAACTCAGGCTGGCTGGACTTCTCCCTGTGTCATTAACTTTCTATGGGCAAAGACAGGTAAGAGAAAGAATACCATTTTTCACGACACAGTAAGAGCAGCTGTCTTCTACAACAAACTACTGCCAAAAAAAAAAAAACCCTGGAAGAACTATGAATATCCACACAAACCCTTTCTGAACCACTGCCACCTAACTCATTGTTAGACAGTCAGCTCACAGAGCTGCCTAAGTTAATTTTAAGGCTCAAATCCCACTTTTTTTACCAGTATCTTTGCATAGTCAGATGCAAATTATTGCGTCAATTATTCTTCAATTATTACTTTGCCAATTACAGTTATTACTACTGTGCTGCCCCCATGTCTCTCATATCTAGAATAAGCCTTCAGCAACACAGGTCTCAAGTTACAGCTGCCCATCCTCTCCTTAACACAGAAGACACTCCATGCCTTTGCTTTTTGGCTTTTTTTTTTCAGTGTACAAGAAGTGTTTTTTATTTACCTTGACAGGTAAATCTTCTGCTCGAAAGGTTTTGCACATTTCCTCCATAGATAATGTATTTTATTACCCAACAGCCAGCTTGCATGGCAAAGGGAATCACTATCTGGCTCCCTTGCTGATTTATTGTACTACAAGATTTGTTCTTCCCATTCACTGCCACAGTTTCAAGTCCTCCCTGGCTGCTGCACTACTCCATTTTCAGGGAGGCAACAGGTATTCTTTTCTAGGGGAAAAGAAAGGCACTGGGCATTTTTGAGAAAGCTTTCCTCACTTTATCCTCATTTTAACCAGTTTAAAACTCCCCTTGGCCCACATGGACCAGGCACTTCCCAGAAATGAGGGTCTCCCTTGGCCTGAGGCAAAGCTGGTTTCTCCCAGCAGTGAGAGTGACCCCAACTCAGCACCTCCCATCCCACGTGCACAATTTTCTCTCCATTTTCCTTGCTGGATTTAGAACTCTGCCAGCTGGAAGGGATCTCCTGGGTTCAGCTACCGTTTCCTACCCTGCTTACGGTATTAATTTCTCTAAATGGTAAATCAGGTACTGCCACATTTGTATTCTCTGGCTTCACCCAGGACGGTGTGCGCTCGTGCGTGGTCACTCTCGCAGTGGAAAAGGTTTCTGATGTTCAGAGGGACCATCCTGTGCTTCAGCTTGTGCTCACTGGCCCTGCCATGGGCACAGACAGCATCATCTGGGCAAGCACAGCCACAGAGGAGCAAGCAAAGCTGCTGCTCTGGGCACCCTGTGCCAGGGCCTGCCCACCCTCCCAGCCAGCAATTCCCAGTTCCCAATATCCCACCTGTGCCTGCCCTCTGGCAGGGGAAGCCATTGCCTGTGTGCTGTCCCTGCATGCCTTGTCCCCAGCCCCTGTGCAGCTCTCCTGGAGCCCCTTGAGGCCCTGGCAGGGGCTCTGAGCTCTCCCTGGAGCCTTCTCTTGTGCAGCTGAACAGCCCCAGCTCTGCCAGGCTGGCTCCAGAGCAGAGGGGCTCCAGCCCTGGCAGCAGCTCCGGGGCCTCCTCTGGGCTGGCTCCAGCAGCTCCACGTCCTTGTGCTGTTGGAGCCAGGGCTGGAGGCAGGATGGGTCTCCTGTTAGTCACAAACCTGCTGTGTTCCCTCAGATCTTCATGTTGTGAAAACACTGATTTACAAAATAACAAAAAAATACTGAACTCAGCACGTTGGCTTTGGATTGGAGCAAAAAGCAACAAAGCTGAGAGCTCCTACAGGCTGTCCTCAATTCCAGCAGCACCGACAGCCCCAGGAGAGAATTCCTACCAATCTCATGCCAATCATTACCCTCAAACTAAAACCTTCAAATCAGTTTCCTCACATGAGCTTACAGAGGTAGGACAGAACCCAGACAACTGTTCTGAGCCAAGTTACACCAAGGCACAGCAGACCCACCAAGGTCTGCTATACCTAAATATTCAGCTGGGATGTACAACTTGTGGGGCATGTTTCAGCCTGCCTTCAAAACACACCTCAGGGCTGCTTGTTGGCTATGGTGGGAAACATTTGCTGTTTCCTTTTCTTCCTCAAATGAAAACAATGAGCAGCTGCCAAAAGGCTCTTACAACATATGTCTCTTTCTTCAGGAGAAAAAAATCCCCAAACCAACATTTTCTTTCAGTTTACGTGCTGCAAAACCACACACTCAGAGGGGATTCTGGGTGTAGTGGGCTTGTTTTCAAGCTATATTAAGTAAATATCCACCTTAAGGGTTGTTTTAGCATACTGCTTCCTGTTCCCCAAGCCTAATTCCAATGTTATTTTGCCATCCCTAAAAGCCAGGACATACCTACAAAGCACAAATGGTGGGATGTCCTCATGGAGACACTGCACAGCAGTGCAAAGCCAGGAATCCTGCCCCAATTCCTATGAATTCTAATGCTTAAACCCCTGCCTTGGGGATAGGGTGCTGCTGTTAATCACAATCACAGAGGCAGCAGGACCAGGAGGAGAAACCCATTTTTACTTGTCAGAGCCCCCATTTTCACTTGTCAGAACCCCCATTTTCACTCATATTCTCCCCAAATACACAGACTGCAGGGCATGAGCTTGCAGGGAGTGTAACTTCAGCTGAGCATGGACTGATTTATCAGCCAGTGCCAGGCTGTTTTGGATCTGAGCAACCTGTCTGGACACAAAACACCCTGTAGTTCAATATTTGCCTTCAGAACCACCCCAATTTCTCAGTCAGCTGTTCCAGGCTCAGACACCGGATGCTGCAACTAAACCAAGGTGCACCTAAATCACAGCAGAGCTAATCCTAAATCTTGCTAAAGAGGTACCAAAATGGGACCTCTTGACCCCTTCTAATTACCACATGCACTTCCACAACATGGAACTACAGAATCCCAGAAGGGTTTGGGTGGGAACGACCTGTAAAGGGCATCCAGCTCCACCTCCTGCCATGGGCAGGGACTCCTTCCACTGTCCCAGGTTGCTCCAAGCCCTGTCCACCCTGGTCTGGGACACTTCTGCTTCTCTGGGTAACCTATAGGAGTGCCTCACCACCCTCATGGGAACAATTCCTTCCCAACATCTACCCCGAATTTCCCCTCTTTTCAGTGAGAAGCCATTCTCCCATCACTACAGGATGAAGAATCCCTCTTGCAGCCCCTGTCAGACATTGGAAGGCTGTTATGTGGTCTCCACACGACTTCCTCGTCTCCAGGCTGATCACCCCCACCTTCTCAGCCTGCTAACCTCTGGTTTTGGTGACCTGCACACTGGGAGACCTTTGAGGAGACCGAAGTGCCTTCAGGGATGGATGCACAGCCCGGCCATCCGACAGGTCCTTTCACTGCCATAGGAACTGTCTGGCTGAGGCTGTTCCTCCAAATCTGCATCACTGTCCCAACACCTCCCCTCTGCTGACCGCACAGCACCAGTACCTTCGTTTTGATTTAGTCCGTGAGGCTGCTACGCAATACAGCAAAGCCCGTTTTCCTGAAAGTCAGTTCAGTTCCTCTTCCTGATTTTGGGCAGAGTAATTTAAAACAAGGAGCAACTTTACCCTTTCAAGGCACGCTCAAAAGGGTCACATCAAAGTGCCCAGGCATCAGCCCCATCCTGTGACCACTCTGCATCATGTGGCTGCTCTGCTGTCATCATTCAGAGACGAGCTAGAAATTAAATTATAGAATGGCTGGGGTTGGAAGGGACCTTAAAAACCACCGTGGTTCCAACTCCCAAGGAACCCACCACCTTCCCCTTCCGTTCATCAGTGAAATCTTTGCTATCCAATACCTTGTTTATTAAAAGTATCCAATACGTAGTATCCATTAAAAGTATCCAAATTTCTCTCTGACTGAGGTTTCAGAGTAAGCCTTCCCAAAGTACTCATTACTGGCATGAGTGATTTCAAACCATTCACACATGCAAGAATTTTTCTTGCGGGTAAGTTTTTACCTCCAAATCACTAAAAATTATTTAAAGTGAACCACAGCAATATAGTGATTCCTTGAGCAACCTGGTCTAGTGGAAGGTGTTCCTGCCCATGGCAGGGGGCTGCACTTCTTGTCAGCAGATCAAACGTTGCTCTCTCAAATCCCCTGCTCCTGCTAAAACTGCCTGGGCAGGGACTTGTCCTTATGCTTCTCCCTGCTGTTGGGCAAGTAAAGCAAGGAGGCTGGGCAAGTGCCCACCTCTGCTTAGAAGTGAAAGGGGAATCTGGGCAAACAGGATTTTCACTGCAGGAACACCTAAGGTAGCCCTTTGGTGATGAATCAGAATATCTTGCGTTGGAGGGGACCCACAGGGATGGTGTAAGTCCAGCTCCTAGTCCCCAGGACCACTGGTGGATGCCAAATCCCCTCTGAAGGCAGAGACCTGCTTAGTGACAATGAAGCTGAAGGTGAGCAGGGGCAAGGTGCTGGATGCTTTGAGGCTAAAAGTGACCTGGAAGGTATTTACTGCACGTTATACAGAAATACTGGAGCACAAAGCTTCCAGCTGATTTTAACATTCTCAGTTTCTTCCCTTGGACCAGGAAGTGAATCCCAGCATTTCACCTCCTTCAAAAAGATCATCACATCCCACCCAGCGAAGTCCCCTTAAAAGACATTGCCAAGAACATCATGGTCTGCTCTGACCCTTCCTCTCCCTCTTTTTGGTCCCATGAGATAAACCTGCATGCCCAGTCTTCACCCGGAGCAGGCCAGCACTCACTCAACAAAACAACCACTCTCTTGCACCTAATTGGCAGGTGCTAAAGAGCAAGAGGAGGTGGGAAGAACTCACACAGCCTGAAGCACCACCCGTGGTAACCTTATAATTAAATAATCTTTAATCACTGAGTTTTTGGGGGGAATTATGCATAGATCCCTCACCCGCAGAATGACCTGCACATACAGTGCTGAGCCTGGAGCTTAGGAGAAAAGCTGTTTTTTCACCTCATTTAGGAAGCTCGATTTGTCATTGTGGAACATCTGACTTCCTTCACTCTGCACGATAACGATCAGAAATCCAAAAGAGGATTTTTGCCTTTTTAGGATATACTTGAGTAATAACTTCTGTCAAAGAACCACATCTGCACCATCTGCTGACTATGCAGGTGGTGAATTATTTTCCATAATCATTTCTGAGCTGGGAAAGATCTGCAGCGTGCAATGTCTGGACATGAATTACTCCTTGGAGAAGGGCTCTGATGCTCTTTGCAAATCCTGTTTTCACAATCATCTGGAGCCTTGTACTTACAGAGCCCTGACTGTTAGAAATGTTCTGAAGGAGTATAAAAGAATCAGTCCCTCCATCTCCACCCTCCTAAACCAGAATTCCAGGTTCTGCAGTTCTAGTGCTGGAATGTGGTCACCACACATAATGGTGGCAGCAGCATCTAAATGCCACAGGTACTGGGCTGCACTGCTCTTACTGGGATGAAAAACAACCCAAAGAGCTGCTCTGGGTCACCCCAAATTCAGAGACGTGCACAAGGATCATTACTGACAGTCCATGGACGCAGATGACCAGTCACAACTAGAGAGTGCTCCTACAGCAGATGGAAAAGCACCAGAGACATTTCTAGGAGGATGTAAGGCTCTTGTTTCATTTTCAAAAAGCCAAGCGACGATGCTAACCTGTGAGGTACACCTGAGGCTTTCCACATACAAACAGAGGGATGCTGCAATGGTGCTCTGTGGCTACTTCAAAACAAAACAAAACAAAACAAAACAAAACAAAACAAAACAAAAAAAAAAAAAAAAAAAAAAAACCAAAACAAAAACAAAAAAAAAAAAAAACCCAAAACCAAACCAAACCAAACCAAACCAAAAAACCAAAAAAACAAACCAAAAGAAAATCGCCACAAACCAAGCAGACACGGTGAGATCGCGTCACCTGGCATGCAGCAGTGACTCGGCCTGCAGCTCCATTTGTGCCAGAGGCTCAGGATTTGCGTGGAGCACATGCAACAATAAATTGTGCCGGGCCTCCGCGGAGGCGGCACAGGACAGAGGGGACGAGCTCCTCACCACAGCCAGCAGCAAGTCATGGTTTTACAAAAATGGCACCACACCCCACGAGGCCCCAGGGATTAATTCGAGCAGGATTCCTTATTTTGCTTTATTTTTTCTCTCCTCATGTAGCGTCTCTCTTTGGAAAACTCTGGTTCTTCTCTTCAGGAAGAGCCCCTGCTACAGCCAGAGCCATGCTGAGCCCAGCCCGGGCCGAGCAGCTCCAGGCCCTGGCTATCGCCGGCAGCTTGGAGCATCCCTGGAAAAGCCTCGTCTGGAAAACATCCAGGTGCTACAAAGCAGCCGCGAACCGCCAGCCCAGGGCCCGACACACCTGAGGTCTGACACGGCCCTTCCCTGAACGCAGCACACAAGTCCCAGGGCGGTCCATGGTGATGGTGGGGGTTTTCCAAACTTCCCCATGCAGGGGGAATGCCCGAGCCTGGTTACCGGAACAATCCCCAGCTCTCCCGAACAACCACGAGGCTGCCACTGTTTACGAGGCAGCCGTGCCACAAGCCTCCGATGCCGACACCCCCAAAACAACCAGCGGGTTAGGCTAAAAAGTATACAAACCGCCCTCGTTTTCCCACTTGCTTGTAAATAATTACCGCGGAAGTGATTTGGAAAGCCGTAACTGTGCCAAGGACATAGCTGGAACAAAGTTCTCAGCAGTTTTCCTCCCCAAAACTCTCCTCGCCCCAAATGTGGAGCAGAGCCCTTGTACAATGCCCTCGCCATGCGGCTCCATTTGCTTCCAATCACAAAACGTGGTTGCAGACTGCCTTAATTAAAAACACTACCAGAAAAAAGGGTACGTTAAAAACACGCCACGAAGAAGAAAAAAAAAAAAAAAAAAAAAAAAAAAAAAAAAAAAAAAGAACAAAAAAGTAACAAGCTATGACCTTATTTTTTTTTTTCCTTAGAAACTTAAAACCCTAAATCTCCTCGTTCTTTAAGAACACGTAATTAGGCGTTGCTACAGAAATGTACGAGCACACAGCCGAGCTCAATGGCCCGGCTCGCTGCGGGATCGCGGGCACGTCCCCCGGCAGCGTGTCCCCCTGCCAGACCCCCGTCCCCCACGGCCCGGGACAGCCCCGCGGTACCCAGAAGGCGAGGCTCAGCAGCAGCAGCACGGTCTTGGAGGTGATGACTCCGCAGTCCATGTCAGCGCAGCTCTGGGGGCTGTGCCGCCGCACCGGCCCCGGCTCCCCGCGGGGCCGCCCCCGGCCCGCCCCTGCCCTGCCCTGCCCTGCCCTGCCCACCCACGGGACGCGTTTCCCCGTGGCCCAGCAGGCAGGTTTCCAAGCAGGGGGTAGGGAGTGCCGGGAGCAAATGCCGGAGCAAATGCCACAGCAAATTACTGTTGACTTCAGCGTGGTTTGGGTTTTTTTGGTGCCCCCAAAACTTCTGCAACTTTCCAGCGAAGTTACACTAAGGTCTGTGAAAAGCTCTCACTGCAGCACAAAGTTTTGCAACAGATTTGCCTTCCAGGGTTGCTAACCCACAGCTATCTCCCCTTCATCCAGCCTGTCTGTTTTGGTTTGTCTGAAGCCAATCTTCTCAATCACATGCTCCATGTGGAATATGTGGATCGGTTGGGAATATGTGGATCCATGCTGGGTTAACAACTGGACTCAATGTCCTGGGCTGAGCCCCCAGCGTGGGCAGCAGGGCAGGGGGGATTCTGCCCCTGTGCCCCTGTGCTCAGCTGAGAGCCCACCTGCAGAGCTGCCCCAGCTCTGGCTCCAACAGCACAAGGACGTGGAGCTGCTGGAGCCAGCCCAGAGGAGGCCCCGGAGCTGCTGCCAGGGCTGGAGCCCCTCTGCTCTGGAGCCAGCCTGGCACAGCTGGGGCTGTTCAGCTGCACAAGAGAAGGCTCCAGGGAGAGCTCAGAGCCCCTGCCAGGGCCTCAAGGGGCTCCAGGAGAGCTGCACAGGGACTGGGGACAAGGCCTGCAGGGACAGCACACAGGCAATGGCTTCCACTGCCAGAGGGCAGGCACAGATGGGATATTGGGAACTGGGAATTGCTGGCTGGGAGGGTGGGCAGGCCCTGGCACAGGGTGCCCAGAGCAGCTGTGGTTGCCCCTGGATCCCTGGAAGTGTCCAAGGCCAGGCTGGACGGGGCTTGGAGCAGCCTGGGACAGTGGAAGGTGTCCCTGCCCATGGCAGGGATAGAACCAGATGGTGTTAAAGGTTCCTTTCAGCCCAAACCCTTCTGTGACTCCACAACACAGGTTTGGACACTCAGAATACATCTGAAATGCTGGAATGTGAGGCCGAGCAGGTATGGGGAGAGGTATTGGAATTCAACGGCTGCAGAGAGCTGCAAATGTCGCTTAATTCCCACCAGCCAAGCCTCGTGCTTTTACAAAACAAGCTGGAGGTGCAGGACTGGCAGCCCAGGACTGCAGGGGTTTGTTTTGCAGAGCAGACCTTTGGCAGCCCGAACTGAGCTAAACCCACCCCTGCAGGATGCAGCGGTAACGAGTTTCCTGCCACTGCCCCTTCCTGGCAAAAACTGCTGTGATGCAGTGTCTTCTGGGGGAGATGGACTTTGGAGGGGGTGTGCTGAACCAGCTCCCCAGCAGGAAAGCAGGAAAGGGAGATTATGGACAGCCTCTGCCCGCAGCCCACGAATTTAAGCTGCAGCTGCCTTGAAAGGCAGCAGACTCTGCTGGCTGCTGAAAAGAGAAATCTGCGTGCAGAAAGTGGGGTGAGGCTGATATCCAAAATTAAATTCCTTGGAGAGCAAAGATCAGCACGAAGTCAGAACTTGAGGACTGCTCACAGAGCTCCTCCTACCAGCAAGGCTCTCTTTGGCATCATGATTTCTGTTACAGCACTAAATATTAACTAAATGTGTAATTGTGGAGTTTTTTTTAAATCAAAAAAAGAAATCAGCATTTTTCACCCTTCCTTGTAGTGCGGCAGGCGGACAAAAGAAAACAAAACAAAACAAAAAAAGATAATCACCTGGAAACCATTTCTCCTAGTTTTGTAGGAATGATTGTTATCTGGGGGAAATAGTTTGAAGAAAAATTAAAGGGCAAAGTCTGATGTTTGATTTAAAATTAAATATAGAGGAATTAAAAAAAAAAAAAAAAACAAAGCCAAAACTAACCAAAACACCAGCCAAACCCCACCTTTCTTTAATATCCAGATATTGTTACCAATTTTGTCTGTTGTTAGTTCACCAAAACTTTTTAATTAGAAATACAAGAATGGTAATTTAACAGTGACAAGAAAAGGGGAACCTTAACAATAATGCTCCCACCTGTATGCTGTTTGTTTCAGAACAAAGTGTTATTTAAAATCAATGGTGGCTGATTTTTTATTAAAGGTGATCTAGAAAGTAGCTTGCCAGAACAAAATGTGCCATTAGAGATGTATCCCAAACATCATAAGAAGTCCTGGCTGTGATATTCTACATAATTTCCTAACAAATTAATATTAAAATCAAGCGATTCTTGGTGAACATGAAATTTTAAAACATCAGTAAGCTGGAAATTTCAGAGTCAGCTTTGGAAGGAAGCTGGGGAAAAAAGGAAATGAAAACTAGCTAACCTGATAAAGCCTCAAAGGAGGCTGTGTTTCCTCGGCTGCTGCCTGCCATAGATCTCTTGCTGTGGGTAAATTGTTCGGGTTTGTCGAATTTCAGTCTGAGATTGTTTTAGGAAACATGGTGGAAAAACAACAGGTTTCCCACTGATGTATTTATTGCATGTTCATCAGCGCGGCTCAATGGTTTGTACTGGAAGCTGTAACATGTGATAGGAAAAGGACCTTTACATTTCCCCTTATCCACCAGACAACCAGAACGTAAAGATAAAATTCCTTTCTGCACATGTGACCACGTATCTGAAAATACATCTATTTTGTTTTCCTCCTTCTAGATGAAACAACTTGTCAGCTCTGATACTTTCCAGAACTCCCACTAAGCTTTGTTTTTCTTGAAATGCCTGGAAATGCAGTGTGTTCCCCAACGGTTGTAATGAAGTGGTGGCCAGAGCTCTCTGCCTTCTCCTGCAGCGCCGTGGCCTTGCTGACTCACTCCCAGCTTGTGATCATCTATTTCTGCCGAAGGAACTGCTTCCAAGTCCCATCCACTTCTCCTGATTGCTCTTGTCCAGGTGGGCAACCCTGCTGGTGTCACAGAATCCAAGAATCCCAGGATGGTTTGGTGGGAAGGATTTTAAACCTCATCCATCCCACGCCCTGCCATGGGCCAGGGACACCTTCCACTGTCCCAGGCTGCTCCAAGCCCTGTCCAGCCTGGCCTTGGACACTTCCAGGGATCCAGGGGCAGCCACAGCTGCTCTGGGCACTCTGGGCCAGGGCCTGCCCACCCTCCCAGCCAGCAATTCCCAGTTCCCAATCTCCCACCTGTGCCTGCCCTCTGGCAGTGGAAGCCATTGCCTGTGTGCTGTCCCTGCATGCCTTGTCCCTTCTGCACTACATCTGATTATTCAGCCCTTTCCTCCAAACCCTCGAGATCTCTTGGAAACTCTATTTCTGTTGCAGTCCTTGTCCTTAACACCTCCATGTGCTCCCCACATAAAACATTCTCTGTTCTCTTCTCCAGGTTATGACTGAAATTTAAACCCCCAAGAGGTGGGACAGTAACCCAGGTGACACCAAGCCACGGGTGGGGAATCCAGGGGTTGTTCTGGATAGGCCACAGGGATGAAGGTGCTGTGGGGCACAGGGAAAGGTGTTAGAGGCCTTATCATATTAAATATACTGCTTCTTTCCCCACAAGGCCTGTTACCTATCACAGAAGGAAATGCAATTAGCATGAAACCATTTGTCCTTGACATATCTATGTTGCCTGGTGTTTGTCTCTGTATTTTTTTCTTGCCTGAAAATGATTTCCCAGTGACATATTCCATGGTCTCTTTGATGTTATTAACTGAAGCTAATTGGCTTGTAATTTCCAAGTGGTTTTTTTTTTCCTCAGTCTGCCAGCACCTCACCTCCCTTCCAAAAGCCTCACTGCAAACAGCTCTTAGATGGCTGGACTCACTTTCTAAGTCTTCTGGGGGAAAGCCCATAACACCAAATTCATTTGAGAGCCATTGAAAACCTCTGTGTAACCTGTCCTTTCCTCATTCTCCCACTGACTTTAGCCCTTGATCCCTACTTTTGCTGTGCCAGCTGCTGATTGTGCTGGACATTGTGGTGCCCCCACAGCAACGAGGACAGAAAATCAGTCTCCTGTGATTGGCACATGAGGATGACGCAGAAGCATCTTCATAGTACATGACCTTATTTCTTGGAATCATTTGGGTCTGTTGAAAAGAATCATGTAAAAAAAACAGGAAGGAAAATTCACAGTCAGCAGAGATTGCTTTCTAGCTAAAAAGAATAAAATAATCCTTTATTGACATCATAAAATTAGCAGGTAGCCAAGTTTGCAAAATTCAACTCAAATATTTTCACTTCCCCTTTAAACACTCCAGCTGGGTTACACAGTCAGTTCTTGTCTCAGGTGTGAAAAAAAGTGTGTTTCCTAGCACAAATATTCACATTTTTGGAGAAGGGAAATTGTTCCTGCCTGGAGTTGGATTAGGAAGGGAAGGACTGTGCATGGCTCTGCATCCCATGCCAGCAGAGTGGTCAGCAGGGCAGCATTTCCCTGGAGTGTTCGTGTGCAAGGATCCATGTCACTAGCTTGGAATTCTGATTTCTGCCACACTTCAGCACTCTGCCACAGGCAACGCTGCCCCAACCCCAAAGCTGTGCCTGCAGGGAGCTGCAGCCTGATGCTCTTCTCTGCTTCAGGGACTCCGATTTGCTGGGAGGGGAATCTTGACCTCTCTGCTGATCTCACCCACTTGCTGAGCTGTGACTGAGAGCAGCCAGGCAGGATGTAGGTGGTGAAACCCCAAACAATGCCTGGTGAGCTTCTCTGTGATATCCCCTTCTAATTACAAAACGCAGGTAAAGCAACTTGGAGATGTACAGTCTTCCTGCTGAAACCTGGAGCACGCAGGGAGAGTAAGGAGATGTTTCCTGAGATGGATCAGCTCTTGGGGCAGGGAGGTAGGGAAGGACCACAGGCAGCTTTATAGAAATAAAACTGTAAATCCACTAGTGGGCTTTATTCTGTCCTAATCATGCTGGAATTATTCACCCCCCCACTCACACCATGTACTCTTTTTGTGGTTACTCTTTGCCCTTTCAAGGCTGAGAGAAAGGAAGGAAGGAGAAAAATATCTTTTCTGCTGGTGGGTGTGGAGAAGGGAAGCAGCTGATCCTCCACCCTCCCACCCCCTTCCACCGTGGGGATTTGGGGTAAAAAGGAGCGTTTGTTGGATGGCGCCTGGCCCAGATGTGGTCGGGGAAGGACTCTGATGTGTGCGCTTCCACATCTGGACCACAGTGACCAAGCAGGACTCATGCACACAGCTGACACTGCCAGCCACGGCCAAACACAGACCTGTCCCATCAGCTGCCTCCTTCACTCACTCAAAAAGTTCACAGCCTTCTTCTCAGAGTTCACACCTCTTCTCAGCCTCCAGCTCAAAACTCTCAATCCTCCCGTGAAGCTCAGAGTCAAATAAATATTAAAGACTACTTGAACTTTATGTGCCAGTGCTAGAAACTTGCATATTGCTGCTATTAAATTCCATGGGGGGATACATGGACGCAGCAGAAACACGTGCTGTGTCACAGGTATGTGAATGACGCGTCAATGGTGCTTAAAGCTCCACCATGAAACATCCGTGGGACTCTGGGGCTGCAGAACTTAGTGCCAGCATGAATTTAAATTAAGCACAATGGTGAGAGATGAGAGCCAAGGCATAAGGCTGCTGTCTCAGGGGAAACTGCACAAGAGACACAAAAAATATCTGTATATGTTGGGGGCTCAAGGCATGAGAAGGACGTGGAGCTGCTGGAGCCAGCCCAGAGGAGGCCCCGGAGCTGCTGCCAGGGCTGGAGCCCCTCTGCTCTGGAGCCAGCCTGGCACAGCTGGGGCTGTTCAGCTGCACAAGAGAAGGCTCCAGGGAGAGCTCAGAGCCCCTGCCAGGGCCTCAAGGGGCTCCAGGAGAGCTGCACAGGGACTGGGGACAAGGCATGCAGGGACAGCACACAGGCAATGGCTTCCAGTGCCAGAGGGCAGGGACAGGTGGGATATTGGGAACTGGGAATTGCTGGCTGGGAGGGTGGGCAGGCCCTGGCCCAGGGTGCCCAGAGCAGCTGTGGCTGCCCCTGCATCCCTGGAAGTGTCCAAGGCCAGGTTGGACAGGGCTTGGAGCAGCCTGGGACAGTGGAAGGTCTCCCTGGCCCTGGCATGGGGTGGGACTGGATGAGCTTTGAGGTTCCTTCCAGCCCCAGTCATTCCAGGGCTCTGTGATCCCTGCCACAGCCAGGCCTGTGTGGCTCTGCAACACAACACGTAGTGCTGGCTGGCAGGTACTGCCTGTGACCAGCGACGTAAGGGAAAGATTTATATTTAACTTACATTTTTGAAATACATTAGTAGAAGTTCTGAGCTCTGCTACTGATGCAAAGCGTGTCACTGTGACACACTTTTATATTTATGTGACTCTCCTGTTCCTGACTCAGCCAGTCATGTGGATCTGAGCAAACAGGAAATCCCTCATAAAAAAAAAAAAAAAAAAAAGCAAAAAAGAAGAAAAAAAAAAAAAGCACTTCAGAAAAAATGTACCCAAAAGACACAAAAAACCAAGAGTCATGGTTTCCCTAAGTAAGTATTTTGAAGACTGCCTGGAGAAAGAATCACAAGAAAGCCTGGCTGGAGGAACCTGAGATGGTGTGAACAGTGACCAGTGAGGAAGCCTCAGGGGGATTCATAACCAGGGAGGAACTGGCAACTTCTGAAAGCCCCAGCCTGGGAAGCCAGGGGCATCTGCAGGACAGAAGGACATTTGATCCTGCAGAGGGATGGGGGCTGGTGCACCCAAGCACTGGCTCATGTGGCCACCACAATCCCAGACAAAGAGAACAGGCAGCCATTGTAGGGAAAACTGTCTTTTATGAGGAGTGGGGAGGAATTTGGTTCCCTTAAATAGAGTTAATTTTCCTTCTAGAGGAAGAAGTTGAAAGTTTCTTGTGTACAAAGTGGGAATTGTCTGTTAGCTGATACCAATCAGTTTCTTATACTTCCCTGAAGGACAGAAAGGCCCTACTGTCCTTGCCAGATTTTCCCACTGCAGATTTTGCTCCTGAAAATGGGCTCTGGTTTGCTGAGTTCCTCCATCCGTCAGCACGTGCTGTCCTTCTCCTGTGCCTTCCCAGCCCTTCCCTTCTGCCAACGGAGCACCCTGGGACAGTGGAAGGTGTCCCTGCTCATGGCAGAGGTGGCATGGGACAGGCTTTAAGGTCCCTTCCCACCCAAACCATCCTGGGATTCTGTGGTTCTGTGAATATATGAGGTTCATGGACCATTCCTTAGTGAGAGGTTTCAGGAAGGAGAATTCAGTCCAGCCAATCCAGAACAGACCATATCCTATGTACATTCTATATCCCATATACATTCCCAGTGAGGAAAGCCAGGGACCAGGGTCCTCTTAGGCACCTAAGTTAAGGAAAATCTGTTTTTTCATCGAACGTTAATGTAAAATAAACTCAAAGTCACAAGCCATCTGCAATGTCTTTGGAATAAGCCCAGCTTTTTCAGGAGGAAATGTTCTCAGAGCTGGTGGAGGGACTTCACAGAAGAATGGGGGCTTCAGAGAATCCACATATCCCTGTTTATTTTTGGATTTCAAACAGATGGCAGTGCTGCACATTTGTATACTCTCTATTACATATAAAGCTGATTGTTGGTTTTGTGTAGATTTTAAGACTAAGGCAACATTTCCCATTAAACACACCATAAAATACTAGCAGAACTTGGTATAAAAATGCCATTTTTATATGGCATTCAGCCCTCCCTCCACTCAAATACAAGTTTTCAGGGGAAAAGTGATGTGAGGTTGTTTCCCTTTCACAAACACATCAAAGACTAATTCACAATAGTATGACAGCATTAAGTCTCTACTGAAATAAACTCAAAAGATTCCATTCCATTTCAAGCACTACCATGGTGGTATAACACATACTCCTGTGTGTAAATCCTGTGTACCAAACGGCTGTGTTTGACTGTGCAAGGATCCCATCGTTGACACCAGAAGTAATTGCACTGGGTTTTAATTGGATGAGAACAAGATTTACAGCCAGGTTAAACATTGACCTTTCTTCCCTGGGATCTTTTTTTTTCAACTTGTTATCAGCCAAGCTAATGTGATTGTGTGCAAGAAAGCAAAGTTCTTGGCAGTGTATGTGTGTGTTGTGTGTTCCAGAGCTTCAAAGAGCAACAGCTTTTTTCCCGAGACACCTTTGAGGGCAATGAGCTTGAAGCAATCACTTACGCACAGCCAATGTTTTACTTTCTGTTTTCCTCCAGCCCAGGCAGGTGGGGAGCCTGGCATCAGCAGGACGTGCTGCAGGAGGCCTCTGGGACAGTCCTGGCCTGGGAGCTGTGGGTTCACACTGCTCCATCACCTGCGGGCACAGGGAACCCATTCTTGTCGTTAGCTCCATTTCATAGAGTCACAGAAGGGTTTGGGTTGGGAAGGACCTTAAAGCCCATCCACTTCCACCCCATGCCACGGGCAGGGTCACCTCCCACTGTCCCAGGCTGCTCCAAGCCCTGTCCAGCCTGGCCTTGGTCACTGCCAGGGATCCAGGGGCAGCCACAGCTGCTGTGGGCACCCTGTGCCAGGGCCTGCCTGTTATGAATGAATTCAGTGCATATTTGTTGTGCCCCCATGTTCATTCCAATTGTACCCCCCTTGTTATGTCTCCCACTGTGGATGTCTCCCCCTGTTCATTCCAGTTGTGCCCTGGTTGTAATACACCCCCTGTTTGCTGCTTCTATATGTCTCCCCATGTTCCTTCTGACTGTACCCTTGTTGTAATACCCCCCTGGTTGTTATATGCTCCCCCATGTTCACTAGGGTTGCATAATACCCCCCTGTTACCCCTTGTTAAATCCCTTATTGTTACCCTCATTCAGTCCCTCGGGCATTGCCTTCGCTGCTCCCAAAATGGCGGCCAGAAACAACCTCGGCAGTATGCAAATGAGGTGAAGCAGAACAGAATCCACCAAAAGGGCCTAAAAACACCAAAATAACGTGGAAACTCGAGGAACCAAGTGACTAGACCTAGTGGGAAGAGTCCTCCCATGCCATCAATCGAGTTCTGGAGGTCACCACCACCTGAAAGTAGCCAGACCGAGATGAGGACCCTAGTCTACGAGCCACAATGGTCTTCCTAGGCACGCCCTCGAGGACGGAAGCCCCAGTTCTGCTGTGAAGCACAACTGACCACCTCCTCCTCCGCGTCGCCGAAGGGAGCAGCGGCCGGCGGTGTGCGCGACCCCTCGGGCCCCCACCCAGAGCTGATCACCTAATAAAGGCCTTTTCAAAGGAGCTGGTCTCCTGGCCCTTAATTTACATCATGCCCACCCTTCCAGCCAGCAATTCCCAGTTCCCAATCTCCCACCTGTGCCTGCCCTCTGGCAGTGGAAGCCATTGCCTGTGTGCTGTCCCTGCATGCCTTGTCCCCAGTCCCTGTGCAGCTCTCCTGGAGCCCCTTGAGGCCCTGGCAGGGGCTCTGAGCTCTCCCTGGAGCCTTCTCTTGTGCAGCTGAACAGCCCCAGCTCTGCCAGGCTGGCTCCGTAAGATAAGAGTCATTAACCTAAATCCTTTCCATTCCTGTGCCAGCCTGTCCCCACTCTGGCACCGGGGCCGCACTCTGTGGTCCCTGACGCCGTGCGCGGTGGGGACGGAGCCCCTTGTGGCTCCCTTCTAACTCAGGATACGTTATGATTCCATGATTAAAGAACACCCCTTCTTCAGAAACTTTCAGGTATTCCGCATTTTGCCACACAGGCGGGCAGGCATTGGCACGGGCTGCCCAGAGAGGCCAGTCGCAGGGGAGGTGCTCAGGAGGCGCCGGGCTGTGGCTCGGGGTGCCGCGGTGTGGTGGGTCCGGAATTACAGCGGCAGGGCTGGATCGTATGGAGGATCTCTCCCAGCCCTGACGATCCGCTGGCCTCGGGACACCTAGCGCTCCCGGCCTGCCAGGACACCCCTCAGCGCCCCCGCCATGCCAGGACATCCCTCAGGGCTCCTGCCATGCTAGGAGACCCCTCAGCGCCCCCGCCATGCCAGGACACTCCTCAGCTCCCCTGCCATGCCAGGACACCCCTCAGCGCTCCCGCCATGCCAGGACACTCCTCAGCTCCCCTGCCATGCCAGGACACCCCTCAGCGCCCCCGCTATGCCAGCACACCCCTCAGGGCTCCCGGCCTTCCAAGACACCCCTCAGCGCCCCCGTCATGCCAAGACACTCCTCAGCTCCCCCACCATGCCAGGACACTTCTCAGCTCCCCCACCATGCCAGGACACCCCTCAACTCCCTTGCCATGCCAGGACATCCCTCAGCGCCCCCGGTCTGCCAGGACACCCCTCAGCGCCCCCGCCATGCCAGGACACCCCTCAGCGCCCCCGGTCTGCCAGGACACCCCTCAGCTCCCTTGCCATGCCAGGAGACCCCTCAGCGCCCCCGGTCCGCCATGATGCCACTTCCGTCCCGCGCGCGTCCCCTCAGCAACGGCGGCGCCTCCACCCGCCATGGCGGCGCGGCCCCCGCCCCGTCCCCAGCCCCCTTACCGCTCTCACACCCAGAGACGCCGGGATTTCACCGGCTGCGGGCCGCACGATGTGGCGCTGGTGAGGGGCCACACCGGGGCTGCTCTGCTCCGGGGACCTGCGGGAAAGTGGGGGTTGAGCCCCAGAGCGGGGCCGGCTGAGGCTGCTCTGGGAGCAGCCGGGAGGGGTCTCGGGGAGCCCAGTGCTGTGTGAGGGGTCCTGGGGTGCCCGGTGCTGTGTTTGGGGGTCCTGAGGAGCCCGGTGCTGTGTTTGAAGGTCCCGGAGGGGGTTCTGAGGAGCCTGGTGCTGTGTTTGGGGGTCCTGAGGAGCCTGGTGCTATGTGGGATGAGGGTGTAGGCAGGGCTTGTCTAATTTAGGAGGAATTTCTTCACGGAAAGGACGTTCAGGCCTTGGAAGAGGCTGCCCAGGGAGGTGTTGGAGTCCCCATCCCTGGAGGTGTCCCAGGAAGGACGGGACATGGCACTGGGTGCTCTGGGCTGGGTGACAAGGTGGGGATCAGGCACAGCTGGGACTTGATGATCTTGGAGCTCTTTCCCAGCCTTAGTGATTCTGTGATTACCCCATAATTACCGTGAACTCGTCATTTGGTGTTAGATACTTGTACAGTCATGAAATCAACTGGAAAACACGCAGACTAATAGTCTGTATTTTCACCCATGTATGGTTTGCGTTTGGAAGGGACCTTAAAGCTCATCCAGTGCCATGGGCAGGGATACCTCCCACTGCCTCAGGTTGCTCCAAGCCCCGTCCAGCCTGGCCTTGGGCACTTCAGGGATTGGGCAGCCACAGCTGCTCTGGGAAACTTGTGCAGGTGCTTCACTGCCCTCACAAAGAATTCCTTCCTACATCTAAAGCCTAAATTTTCCCTCTTTCACTCTGTAGCCATTTCCCTTGTCCTGTCACTACAATTGCTGATGAAGAGTCCCTCTCTGGATTCACTGTAGGCCCCTTCACACCGTGGAAGGGTGCCACGCGGTCTCCGCGCTTTCTCCATTTCCTTTCTCTCTCAGCTAGCCAAGCCCCCCAAGAGAGACATCGTCGAAGAGACGATTTTGGCTGAGAGGGCGCTGGAGGAGAAGCAGCGTGAGCAAGAACGCGTCCTGCGGGTGTTCCGCCACTACCGCAACGTCTGCGACTGGCACAAGAGCGGCGAGGACAAATGGATGCACCGCGCTGCCGAGAGGAAGGTCCAGGCAACGCTGCAGCAGTACCTGCAGGAGATCGAAGCGAGGAGAGAGAGGTAGCAAACAAGTAGCCAGTGCAGCGCCCCTGCGGTTTTCAGTCTGTGCTCAGAGACAAGTGTTCAAACACAGTAACCAGTGTAGCAGAGGTGGCATTTGGAGCCTCCTGCCTGACGCAGAGAAGGATAGAAGTAGTAGCATAGCACTTTCATTGCCTGAGCAGTACCTGCAGGAGATCGAAGTGAGGAGAGAGAGGTAGCAAACAAGTAGCCAGTGCAGCGCCCCTGCGGTTTTCAGTCTGTGCTCAGAGGGCCGGGCACCCGAGACAAGTGTTCAAACACAGTAACCAGTGTAGCAGAGGTGGCATTTGGAGCCTCCTGCCTGACGCAGAGAAGGATAGAAGTAGTAGCATAGCACTTTCATTGCTTGATTTTTAAAGAGAGTGAAGAGTGCCTTGATTCAATCATAAAGTGATGGAATGGTTTGAGTTTGAAGGGACCTTAAAGCTCATCTTGTTCCAAGCCCCCTGGCAGGGACACTTCCCACCAGACCAGGTTGCTCCAAACCTTGTCCAACCTGGCTTGGAACATTTCCAGAGATGGGGCACAGAATCATAGAATTCCAGGGTGGTTTGGGCTGGATGGGCTCATCTAGTTCCACCCACCCTGCTGTGGACATCCACAGCTTCTCTGGGTAGCAAAGTGTCAGAAATTCAGTTCAGTGTCACTGAGGGTTTTGTTGCAAACTCATCAAGCTGATGTTTAGGTCCTACAAATAACACTTTGCGGCACAGTCAGCTGAAAAAGTTAATATTTTGAAAGACTTCTGGAAAATTTCAAAGGTGAAGCACATTGCTGCCATATAAAGAACAGAATTGTGCTGTATTGATCTTTGGAAAAAATCATGTGATTTAATTCCTCAGTTACTGTTTCATGTCAAGTGACTTTGTAGCTGAGAAGGTCGTCAGTTTGGTGTCCTGGTCTAATGTGCCTTCAGGGGAATTGGGTTCTACATAACCACTGGGGTTAGAAGGAAGCTCCTGAGATGATCTGGTCCAGCCCTAGAGTCACCTAGAGCAGTGTGTCCATTTGGGTTTTGCTTGTCTCCACACATGGAGACTGAATCACCTCTGTGGGCAGCCTGTCCAATATCTGACCACACTCGCAGTAAAAAGAAAACAAAATGTTTTCTTCTGTTCATTGGGAATTTCACATGGTTTAATTTGTGGCCCCTTGTCCTGCCACTGAGCACTACTGAGGAGTAGGTGTCTGTCTTTTCTGCATTCCCTCCCTTCAGGAGTTTATGTACATAGGCAAGATCCCTCTACGCCTTCTCTTCTCCAGGCTGGACAGTCCCAGCTCTCTCAGGAGAGAAGGAACTGCAGGAGAGATTCTCCCGTTGGGAGAGGTGCTCCAGCCCCTCAGTGTCCCTCCGCTGGCACCCTCTGCTAAGGCTGTGTCCTTGTGGTGCTGCAGAGCCCAGAGCCGGAGCCGGCGCTCGGGTGGGGTCTCAGCAGTGCCGAGAGGAAGCAGCCCTCGCTGGCCCTGCTCGCAGTGCTGCTCCCCCCGCAGCCCAAGGTGCCAGTGGCTCTCTTTGCCACAAGGGTGCATCACTGGCCTGTGCTCAGCTTGTCTGCCGGGACCCCAGCTCCCTTTCTGCTGAGACCCTGTGGCATTTGGGCTGAAATCGGTGATTTCTGGATTCCTTAGCCCTAGGTTTCTCACAGAAATTAACAAGTTAGTAAATGATTAACAGAGATTAACAGAGAAGTAAATGATGATGTGTTTAAAAACTGGCTATTTGACGTAATTTTCTCATCAAAGATATTTCAGGATGAAGTGTTTGTGGAGTGATGCTAAAATAGCAAGCGGTCGTTAGAGAGAAGATATAATTATAGATACATAAAGGAGGGAGGGCATCAGGAAAAGGTTCTTCCCCCAAAGAGCTGTGGGGCACTGACCGGGCTCCCCGAGGCTGCCAGAGCTCCAGAAGGGTTTGGACAACGCTGCCAGGGATGCACAGGGTGGGATTGTTGGGGGGTCTGTGCAGGGAAGGAGCTGGACTGGGTGACGCTGGTGGGTTCCTTCCAGCTCAGGGTATTCTCTGGGTCTATGCTGAAGGGTAACCATAGTACAAAATCTAATTTTTATCAGCTGGTGACAAATGTAGTCTGAGAATTAGAATAATTTGATGAATGGGGAAGTGAAGCCATAAAGCAGCTTTGAAAGTGAGTTTTTAAGATCAGGAGTTTTACTGTGCCTGGATAGAATCACTCATGTTGTGCTGTAAGATTCCCTTGATGGACACAACAGGAATGATCCCTGAGTTAAAATTTGATGTTCACTTCTCTGACATTTGCAAGAGGTGTTGAAAGGAGCCCAGTACCCACTTTGTGTTAATAACAAATAAACTAAAACTTTGTCCTTCGACAGAAGGATTGATCTAGCCTTTATTCAAATGTTTTCATCACAGACTCCGTGACTTTCTGGAGGCAGAGGAGAGTAGGCACCTTGCTGAGGTGAACGCACTTGATGAAGAAAAGGCACAGCACAGAGAAGTAAAGATGAAGGAACAAGCAAAATTACTGAGGGAGAAGAGGGAGCAAGAAAGACTACAAGTGGTGGCTGAAAAGCGAGAGCAACAGTTCAGGTATTGTCATAAATGTATCTTATAAAAGAGAAATTGCCCAAAGTAAATATATAGGCACAATTTAAAAATAAGCTGGCACTAATAAACTGAAGAAGGAAAGATGAAAGTGATTGAAACAGTAAGACAGAAAAAATCAAAGTAATTAATTCTTGCAAGTGTAGTGTGTCCTCCTTGTCCACATGAGCATCCCTGCGTTTTCTCCTGCAAAGTCAACCCTTCTTGTAATTCCTGTTTCAGCTTTATACTGTTGGAGTGAACAGTTCAGGCAAGGTTAATTTGGCCTAAATCAAGCTTACTAAGGTAGTACATCAAAGATTCCTGAAACGTTAAGATTGTCCAAAAAGACAGTGTTTTTATTTATTGCATACTTTTCAAGAGTAGCAGCTGCAGCAGCTAAGGGTTTAATGCAGCCTGAAGTCTTGTGCCAAATCTTCCTGACTGAAAGCAGTAACTTGCAGGTACTTACTAGGACCTGAGGCCTTGGCATGAAATCTGCCTTGTCCCATTCTTGTAAATCTGGTTTTCTGGGGGAGGGATGAAAGAAATAATAATGTTATTTAATTATGATTATTTGAAATGTCCTTCCCAGTCTCCCACGGTACTACAAAATCTACACCACCTGCTTCTCAGTGTGCACAGGCTGGGGATAAAAATCAACATTGGCTCTTACTTGTGCATAAACACTAATTAACTAATTCCAAGGGTAAATGTTAAAATGTGGGGTTTATTGACTTGTAGACTTAGACTTTAGTGTTAGAAGTGCATACACTGCCTAATTTCACATGGTGGTTTGAAAATGTGGCCCTTGCCTTTTGCAGCTTCTGGTTTGTTCTCTATCACACAAAGTGGTTGAAACTCATTTTTAAAATAGATTGGAGGGGGTGCTTCTGGAGTGCATTTTATTTTGATCTTGCAGCTTGTTTTACACACCGGGGAGATGTTGCCTAAGGGTAGGTGTCTAAGTGTTGGTATCTTTATATTCCCTGGGAATCTGCATTCCTGTTCTATTCAAAACTTCACCAAAATCAGGACAGTTACAGGAACCTAAAGTCAGTCCCAAACAGGCTTATCCTGCCCTGTCAGCTGAACTGCACCCCAGCCTCTACTGACTTTAATTAGGTTCTCATTGATCAGAGTGGGAATTTAGCACATATGCAGATTCATGTTCAGATGTCTAATTTTAGATATTTTAATTGCAAAATGAATCACACCACTGAACTGCATCATCAGGTGACACATACTTGAACTTTCATGCTGCAGTTGCCTGTCCCAATGTCTCAGGTCCTTTGTGTTCCTAACATAGCCCAGTTGATCTATGGGTCACTCAGTCTCCTTGGAATATTTCGTCCTGTTATTGTCCTTTTGCCTTTCCCACTCTGCTCTGGGGTCTAAGCCATATTCACACCACACAGCATCCCGTTAAAAAGTGTTGTTGAAACTTTACTGTTGGTGTTCTGCTGGCTGCACGTTTTCAGAGGACTTAGAGGCAGTGAAGCCATCTCTCCTCACAGCTGTTGTGAGTGGCAGTCTTGGGGTACCTGCATGAATTTGTCTTGTTTAAATAGCCCCAGGTCTGTTTTTCTCTGGCTGTTAGATGTTACTCTTCCTCCTAAACCATCCTGGTCCAGGCAGAGATCTGGGAGCAGGATTTGCTTCTCAAGAGACCAACACTTACTGAAAATCCACAAGCAGTAATTGTGTCACAGCCTGTCCTCTGGAGCAATGGCCTCCAATCCTCTGACTGCACCCCCATAGCTGTAAAAACTTTTAACATTTACCCCAATATGTTTATTTATCAACTATATAAATATATAATAATATACTGTACTGGTATATTGTGTACATTACAGAACATATGCACAAATAAAAATGAAAAAGGATGAGGTAAAGATGAAATAAATGCTATTTTTTACTTTGTAATGTTTTTTATCAGTGGTACAAAACATATTCTCTTCCTGTACACCTGCCCCCTTTGGAGATGATTACTCCAGGGCACACCCAGGAGCCCTGGCAAGTCAATCCAGTAGCAGGTGGATACAGACATGATTTTCTGTTTCTCTTTGCCTGTGGATTTTCAACTCTTTTGAATATCTTTCTGAAACCTGATACAGACTTGTTTGTATTTCCTTTAACTCCACACAAGGTGCTCTGCTCTTTTGCAGGCATGGATTCTCAAACCTTGAGGTATAGGAACACCTACACTGTCAGACATTATTCCAGAGCACTAAAAGGCAGCATTTTTTATTTTTTATGGCTGGTTTCCATGGCCTGAGGGTACAGATGTAACAGCTTCTCAGCAGTAATGTTACCCAGGAAGAGTCCTTTGTCACAAGGTGGCAGAGGGGACAAGGCTTGGACCACAGGAGTCCTGCTGGAATTAATTTTCAGGGAGGGCTACACCTTGTCTGAGAAGAGACTCAGCCAGTGCTAGCCTGAGGGCATGTTCATCATTAGTAACTTTAAAGAAAACTGGAATGTCTTAAAATTTGCATAAAACACAGATCACATCCTCTTTCTTGTGGTAACATCAGAAGCATCCATGTGGGGAATGATGTTATCCCAGCAACATTGTGCTGCAGCCATAAAATGAATAAATAACTGGGGAAATTCTGTCTTTGGGAAGTAGCCACATCCAGGCACATTTTTAATGTTAAGAAGCTTAGGGATAGCAAAGTGAGGAAGAAGACCTGCCATCTGGGGGAGCAGATGTTTATGGGTTGGTGTAAGAGCTGCTTTGAGGGAATTATTTTGATATAATCAAGCAATTACAGGGTTATTTTATATTAAAATTCTAACAATGCTGAACATAATTAACTTCTACTCCCCCGTGGAAATTCAATAAATATCAGATTAGTTTATAATCACAGAAAAGAATAACTAGTTCTTTATTCCTTCAATGCTGAATGAACTTTGAGCCCATTGTGTTAAGGTAATACAGTGATTGCTAATTGTAAAATGTAGAATCCTAATAATAGCAAGATTTAGAATCTTAATAATAGCATGTTTCCCTCACAACATTTGAGAAATACATTTTTCATTAATACTAATTAGTGCTGTGGTCTTTCATCACCACTAACTCCCACCCAGGAGATGAAAGATAGATTCCAGTGGTAAAACGTAAGAAAACCATCAATGACGTAGTACGTTTGATGGCCTGCTGGGAGGCAGGGACACTCCTTGGAACGTGCCACGGCTCATGGCATGCACATCCCCGTGCTGCTTTCTGCTTTTATTGCTGGGTTGAACAGTGGTCAGGGGGTTCCTGTCTTGTCCAAGAGGTAAAACAACCATCCCTTTTCGCCAGCCTGCACTGGCACTGAACTACAGCATCTCATCATGGAATGGTTTGGGTTGGAAGGGGCCTTCAAAGTCATCTTTATCATGGGCAGGGACATCTTCCACTGTCCCAGGCTGCTCCAAGCCCCATCCAGCCTGGCCTTGGGCACTCCCAGGGATCCAGGGGCAGCCACAGCTGCTCTGGGCACCCTGGACCAGGGCCTGCCCACCCTCTCAGCCAGCAATTCCCAGTTCCCAATCTCCCACCTGTGCCTGCCCTCTGGCAGTGGAAGCCATTGCCTGTGTGCTGTCCCTGCATGCCTTGTCCCCAGTCCCTGTGCAGCTCTCCTGGAGCCCCTTGAGGCCCTGGCAGGGGCTCTGAGCTCTCCCTGGAGCCTTCTCTTGTGCAGCTGAACAGCCCCAGCTGTGCCAGGCTGGCTCCAGAGCAGAGGGGCTCCAGCCCTGGCAGCAGCTCCGGGGCCTCCTCTGGGCTGGCTCCAGCAGCTCCACGTCCTTGTGCTGTTGGAGCCAGGGCTGGGGCAGCTCTGCAGGTGGGCTCTCAGCTGAGCACAGGGGCACAGGGGCAGAATCCCCCCTGCCCTGCTGCCCACGCTGGGGGCTCAGCCCTGGGCAGGGGGGTTCAGTCTGGGGCAGGTCCAGCAAATAGCAAGCAGAATGGAAATGTTTTCACAGCAGTGCTGTCCCTTTCACTGTTCGTGTCAGTGCCCTTCACTTTTCAGCACGGGCTCCATGGCACTGGGTGCTTTAGCCAAGAGGATGAACAGAGAGATGTCCTTGTCCCCAGGGAAATGTGAGGCAGCAACTGTTGAATGCCAGCAGGGAGAAAATGTGGTGAGACCTCTACTCTGAAAATTAAATAACTAACCTGATAAGGACATTGGTAATAGCATTGAGGTAGTTGCCCGATTAATATTTAGTATTTCTGTTACACAGGATAGTCAGCTAAAGCTTGTGTAGTGTCATAGTATTTCACACTGTGCAGGTAACTACTGCTGCCATGAAATTGTTCATGATTCAGGCTGTGATATCTTCTCAGAATTCCTAAACACCTTTGCAATAATCTGCATAGTTTCATTCAGCATGAAATTGTGAGATATCTTTTCACTTCACAGCATTCACAGGCATCTGTCACACATCCTCAGACCTTATACATCCTTCACACTTGCAGGTCTTCATCTTTGTCTGCCAGCTTCACATTCTGACTTCATGAAAATCTATATCCTGTTTATAGAAGAGAAATAAAATGCTTACAGATTGTTCAAATTAAATAATGTTTGATGGCATGTGTTGATCTCAATAGTGCTTTGTTTGCAAAAGTAAAAGCAGAATCTGCAATTAGTGCAGTGTTCTTCAGCTGAAGATAAATTACCTCTTTATATGCAACTCAGTTGCAGAGAGTAAATGAAAATTGAAAGCTGCATTACTTGTTTGACTTTCTACCTTCTCCAGGCTTTTATTGCAACTTGTCTGAATTGTCCCACAGAACTTCACTTTAAAAATTAATACATTTCTAGTGGTTCCTGCTCAACCATGTAACCCACATTTCCATGGCTGCAGTATTTTCTGAATATGAATGAGCTTTCAGGTGACTTACAAACCTATTCTAAGTCTTCATTTGAATAGAGGCCAACCTACATGTTTGAATAAGTGTAGCATGAATGTGTTTTATATGTTAATAAAAGATACATATGCACACAACCCCCCCAAGTTCCGTGTGTACAATGTGTGGATGTATTGTGTGTTCATTTAAACTCACAGAATGTCCCAAGTTGGAAGGGACCCCCAAGGATCACCCAGTCCAGCTCCTGCCCCACACAGACCCCCAACAATCCCACCCTGTGCATCCCTGGCAGCGCTGTCCAAAGGCTCCTGGAGCTCTGGCAGCCTCGGGGCCGTGCCCATTCCCTGGGGAGCCTGGGCAGTGCCAGCACCCTCCTGATCTCCAGCCTAAACCTCCCTAGCACACCTCCAGCCATTCCCTGGGTCCTGTTCTGGTCACAGGGAGCAGAGATCACTGTTGCCTCTTCACTTCCTCCTGTGAGGAAGTTGATTCAGGTTTTTTTTACAAATTCAAATAATTCAGCTCATTATTGCCAAAACCTCCATCAAATCAGGCTCTCTGTGGTTCTTTAGGTTCCACAAGGAATCAATGTCAGACCAGGGGTATAATCGGTGTCGCGGGTTGCTGTGTTTTGAGCAGTGATGAGCTGAGAGCCTTCATTCACCACACACCTCCAGACCTGCTTATTGTTTTGAGACTTTTTAAAAAAACCACTTTTATGTTGCCTTCCAGAAACCGATGTCATGAGTATCGCGAACACTGTAAAAAACAGAGCGAGAAGGAACTGGGTGACTGCCAGCTGGCCCAGCAGACTCTGAAGGAGATACTGAAAAAGGAAGAGAAGATGCAGGAGCGGAAGTTGGAAGAGATTTGTGAGAAGGAACTGTTGGCTAAGGACCAGGAAGCGGAGCTGAAGGCGCAGGAGGTGGCAGCGCGGATCCAGGAAATGGTGGACGTGCGTGAAGCCCAGGTGGCCGTGCACGCCGCTCGCAGAGAGGAGAAGAAGCAGGAGATCAGACAGGACGCTGAAAAGCTGGTAATTCCCATAGTGTTCTGCATTCAGGCCTGGGCAGGAGGCCCTTCTAATGATAGGCTTACTAGACATTTACACTAATCCATACCTTATTTGTATCTCCATGATTCCATTAGTATCTGAGCCTGTGCTGTTAAGCTAAGCCTCTTTTCCAGAGCTGTGGCAAAGGCATTCCTGTTTACAGAGGGAAATACATCTTTTGAAACTCAGCATTCTAAAGGGTTTTGGCACTCAGTCTCTCAGAGGTGTTGTGAGAAATGGAAATGTTTTAAAGCTTTTGCCAAATACCTTTGTTGTTTTTTGATTTCCAATTTCCTGCAGGATAGCAGGGAAATCTTGTTTCCCAGCTGAAATATTTATTTTATATATATTTTTAAGCAAGTTAGCTAGCAGCACTTAAGCTCTCTTGCCTGTTAGACCTGGCTGCTGTTGAGCTCACATCACAGGAGGCATTTGACTACCTTGGCCCAACTGCTCAGCCACTACCTTCTTTTTTGATCATCCTTTTCCACCTCTCCCGCTGTAGTGTTGCTGGCTTTAGTGTGGCTTGCTAGTTCAGTATTCTGTGTTGACTTTGAATTATGGGAGGCTATTTAGCTCAGACTCAATCTTCATTTTGCAGCTATTTACATGTAGAGGCTGAATGATCACTCAGGATACTCTGTTAGACACTGGAAGCTGGTGCTGGCATCATATATGCTTCCCCATTTTATAAAAATGGGACAATAATGAATCTAAAGCTCTGAAAATGCTGTCTGTGAAAATATTCCAAGCTAGACTAATGTTTTGCTTATTTAAAAACATGTAGAACAGAATTATTTTCTTGTAACAACTTTTAAGGCACTGCCAAACCTCCCAGGCAAAGAATGCTGCTCCTTAACTGGCCTTTTCAGAAAAGCACTATTAGAATAGAAGACTCTGCATCTTCCCCTGGAGACAGCAGCCTGGGGCTCTGTCAAGGAGATACATTTCTGGTGAAGTGGTTGAGTCTCTGGAAAAGAAAAAGCTTTCTTTGAAGGAGTGTTTCTGTATGGAAAATGCGATGTAATCCATTCTCAGCAGAAGAGGGATGTGGCAGATGGTCTCATTACAAGTCTTTCATTGCAGGCCGGTAGCCCCCAATGACCAGTTTCATCTGGGTGAATGGACAGCTAAGTGTGCATAAAGGTTTCTCCTGGTTGTTGCAATGAAAATACAATATTTAGTGAAGGAAAACTTGCACCTTTGGCACAGTAGACCACATGTGTGCACCAGGATATCTCACAGGTGAATGACAAAGCACAGACAGCAATTTCTGCTTTAGCTACACTAACTACATTAACTGCCTTCCTCCTTTGTCTTATTTTTCCCTTTAAAGAATTGTGATTTCTTGGAAAGGGGTTGACTTCATGTTATCCTGTTATCATGTAGTTTCATGAGTTTCTGCCATAGCACTTTGGTCCTGCCTTGCAGAAGAGTGTTTGGTAACCACTTCTTTGCACACTTGCGACGTTGTGTTCCCACAATGAACAAACTTTCATGGATCCCATCCTTGCTCTCACACAGCTTCACTGATGTCAGAATTCATCCAAAGACATGTGTCAACTTGCACAGCAGACTGCTAACTACTTCTGCTTTCTTTCCACCTTTGCTGTTCAAAGCCTTTTGGATTTCTAATGCTATTCCTCAAATTATATATATATTGAGTTTCAAAGCTGTTTCACCAGCTTCTGAAAGTGAATTTGACAGTTCAGGCAGATACAAAGTCAGCTTTGGGTCTGAAATTCTGCAAGAACCTGTGAGTGCTTTATGTCCAGCATAAAAAGGGATATTTGTTAGGGAGTGCAGCTTTGCTTCCCTATGGGAAGATTAGACATGCTGTTTATGACAAACGTGCTAAGGCATTTTTAAAGACTCATTCACATTACAAAAGATACATTTAATTTAAAAACAGGTTAACAGAAAACTGTGTACCTCAGAGACAGCTGAAGCATGATTTCTGAAATAATACAATGCTAATGATGGTCACACACTGTGTTATGATTATGTTTCACTGCAGTTGTCCAGTAATTCAATTGCAAGATGTCCAGAATAAATTACTTACGAATGCTACTTTTGATTTTTTTTTGTGGCTAAATAATCTTGAATATACAAATACCTGTTTGATCTCAAATACTAATTTCCGATTTGTCATTGTTTCTTTTTAAGAACTAGGTTTCACTGCACATTTTTCCAATACAAAGTGGAATATAAAGTTCTTTCCTCTATGAAGTGGGATGATTTGAAACCATAGAACTTCAGTAACTGCCCATCAGAACACAAGGATGCAGTCACTGACTTTGTGCAACCTTATGACTGGTAGAGATGCAGTGCTTTGAACACCCAACACAGGCAGAGGACAGATAATGTCTACAGAAACAGCAGGAACAAGTGACCCTGTCAGTGCTTATGGCTGTGTATGAACACTTGGATATAGATCAAAAGTGCTGCAATGATACTGATTTCCCTACAGAGACTACTCTGTCTATCTGCCTGAAACATTTGGAAAACACCCGGCACAACACTGTTTTTGTATTGAAGTGCATGTGATAATTATGGGTAAAAATCCTGAATTCTAGTGAATGATATGCTAAAATGTTCAGGCTTTACCAGGTCTAGTGGATGACCCTAATTCTATGTTGCCAGCAAGGCTTTTCTCTTCATGTTGCAATTAACTAACTCTAGCCACCACTTAGTTTGAAGTTACAGTGATTTTACAAACTGGCTACTTTTATCCTTGTAGCAAGAAGAGCTGCACCAGCTTAGGAAAGAAAATGAAGACCTTGAGAGGAAGAAGCGACATCAGCAGAAGGAATGCAGGGAGATATGGCTCAAAGCAGTGCAGGACAGGCAGAAGCATCTTGATGCAGAAAAACAAATTCAACTTGCTGAAGAGAAGGTGATCCTGGAAAATGATTTTCAGGACCCCGAAAAGGAATATGCGAAGATAAGAAATAAAAAAGTAAGTTGTTTCACTGTGAGCTTGTGGGGCAATACCTCATCTAGACTAGTTCTGTGGCCCTGTGAACTGCACAGGGTAACAGAGAACAGACACAAGCCCTTCTCCCTGAACAAGATAATTCTTGTGTTGAACAGCCTGCTGCCTCTCCTCTCCCTGCAGCTCTGCAGAAGCCCATTAGCTGTTAAAACCACAGCACTTTAAAGCCTGCTTTGCAATCAGCAAGGCTATCAGGCTGGATAAGTGAAGTGGGGGCTCTTAGGAAATCCTGGAATTTTGTCCCTCCATGCTGATTTAATTGTGTGTAAATCACCTGAGCTTTATCATCCTTACACTGCATGGACATAATAGAGGCTGGAAAACTATTTTTTTTTTGTTTCATGGACTTGATGTAGTAAGTATTTGTAACTGCAGAAGAAAGGAAATATTTAACTTATTGTAATTAGTGAAAACTAAAAAACTTTAGAACATTTAAAAACTATATATAGATAGATGCGAACTCTCATGTTTTATTTCTTGGCGATGCCATGAGTCAATGGACGTGTCTGTCATTTCCCGAAGTTAAAACAAGTAGATTGCCCAACTTCAGCATGCAAGTGAGTCTCAGGGTATTTAGGACACAGGAGAGAGGTGGTTAGAAGCTCCTGTAGGTTTGGAAAGTTGTATCAACTCAGTGTTAGACCTTGCTGCAGAATTACAGGAGGTGATATATATTATATTACATTATTATAATTAATGCAGGTGATACTGGAGTAGCCTGGTCAGCTGTGGAAAGTCTGTAAAATGGGTGTGTTGTAGGCAGCTGAGCTGCTGTGGGGAAAGGGATCACTGTATTTGTCCTGTTGTCTGGCCAGGTAGAGGATTCTGAGCAGTTCTTTCCCATGACAGTTTTGGAATGGACTCTGGGCTCCCAGCTCTCACACTGGCTATGAACTGCCACTTTTCTTCAGGTCTTGAGAGGCTTTTTAAAATTAATTTACTCAGATCTGCAAACGTCTGTGTGTTTGCAGCAAACGCTGTTGAAGGAGCAACTTACTTACCTGGATCATCTGACTGAACAGCTGAGGAGGGAGAAGGAGAAAGAAAGGGAAGACGAGAAGCTCTTCAAGGAAGAGAGGGATCAGGTTTGGGCTGAGAGGGTTGAGAAACTGAAACAAGAGAGGAAGGCGCGATTTCAGCTGCTGAGAGATGTCGTGAACATAAGGCAGTCGCAGATGCAGGAGAAGTGTAAGTGGTGGAACACACATCTGGGCAGAGGTGGTGCAACACCCTGCTGCTGGGATCAGCATTGCCCCAGCACACGCTGTGTGACAGAGTGGACAGCAATGTGACCTCCCCAAACCTGTTCCCAAAATGCACTCCTACAGGCATTCCTTACACTAATTCCTCATTGCCATCACCAGAGCAAAGCCTAGTAAAGTAAGGACTGCATGGGCAAACAGTCATTGTTGTTAATTATATTATTATGAAGCCCTGAATGTGAAAACTGACCAGATCTGAGTGGATGAAAAATAAATAAGCTGAGAATACACTTGCTGTTGTTGGTGTGGCACTTCAGAAACAACAAAACTCAAACCTAATATTTAGGCTACTTCAAGCTCAGCAGAACTGTTACCTTCTAAAAGGATTTTTGGTTTTGTTTTCCAGTGCAGAAAGAAGAAGAGAGGAAAATAGAGATTGCTGAAGAGAAGAAGGCAATGGCTGAAGCAGTCAGACAATTTGAATATGAAGAAGAAGAAAGACGTACAAGGTATTTTTCTTCTATATCATCAGGTCATTTCTTTGCAGATCAATCTTTCAAACTTGTGAGAGAGTAATTTCTTTTTTTCTGATAACTCTAGAACACTTGGTGGACTTCCTTCTGTTGAGAGAAGCTTTCCCACCACGCTTATCAATTCCAAACTTATCAGTTCCAAACTGCCCAAGAGCAGACTTGTAATACTGCATCTGGTATTAAGTCATTAATTCTGACGTCAGGAGATAGTGGTACATCCTTGTGTTGGTTTTTTTGATCATTATGTGACTTACATCAATCGTATTTCCTAAACACATCTCCTCATAGTCTGAGCTGTTGTTACAAGTGGCAGAAGTCTGGGGAGGAGGCTTAATGAAAGGTTTGCTTGTTCCTGCTGCAGGAGAGCAAGTGTGTCCGGGCTTGTTGCTAAACTCCACCCACAGACATCCCTTGAACAATCCTGTGTCAGTCACCAAAACACCAGGCTGCAGCAGTAACCCGGGCTGCACGGGGCTCTCCATAGTGCCTCTGGATGAGCAGATCCTTACACGCAATAGCTGGAATGTTCCTCTGGGTGTCATGCAAAGCCTTGGGCAAAGGGCCTTATCTCACTTACTCCCCTTTTGTATTCCTGCCCTTTCTCCACTCTTGTCCGTGGGATACAAGTAGGTGCTTCCCGAGCCGGTATCTGTTGTGTTCTCTGAGGGCTTTATTGGGAGCAAACTCCTGGCTGTGGCAGAAATGTCACCCTTGTGAAGGAAACACACTGGGCTCCAGCTGGGATGTGCTCCATTTAGCTGAGATGGCACTCAGCAGTGTCAGGAAGGGTTTGTGGCTCAGCTCTGTTGAGTCAGTGCACAAGTCCTGACTACTCTGTTGGCGTTCAAGTGTCTGTGTGACTCCTTCTCCAGAAGGGCCTGAACATGTAAGACTTCCTCTGCTTCTCCAGAGGGGACTGAAAGCAGTACATGAGTCCTGAGGTGCAGGGGAAGATTGATTTCTTCTGACAGCCACTTCCAGCAATATCAGTGCAGCAGGGAGTTGTTCTTCTCAGCAGGAGGGTGAGGATGGGTGTCAGCAGCAGCACTGAGCCTGGGATGGACTGAGACCCAGCACCCTCATCCTCTATCCTCTCACCACAGCTGTGAGGAGCAGGGAGGGCATGCTGGTTACAGGGAGCTGTTCTTTCCCTCTTTCTGGTGGAGCACCAGTTCTACAGTCTGCTTTATAGGACACAACAGAGTGCAGTTAACTCTCTGAAGCACACAAGGTTAATAGTGGCAGTTATTCATAACTGCTAAAAGGAGCTTTGAATGGTTCTTTAGTCTGAGCTCGAATGCTAACAGATTACATAATAATAATAATAATAAAGTTGATTCTTTTTACCCATACTGCTTAAATAACCTATTCATTTGGCATTTCCAGAAAAATACAGAAGGCCAAAGAATACAGAGACCAGCTCACATCTCAAATTGCCTATCAACAGTGGCTCAAAAAAGCTGAGGAAGAGAAGAGGAAGAAAGAACACGAATCAAATATGGAAGCAGAGAGAGAGTACCAAGAAAAGGTACAGCTCATTCTGTCAATGCCTCACAAGCTGGAAGTAAAGCCCCCCACTGCAAAAAAAGCACTAATGCCTGACTCTTAAGGGCATCAGTCACTATGGTATTTTAGCTCACTCAATTGTCTTTAAAGACATTTTCGTAGAGTGCTTACACCTGACTTGAGTTGGAAGAACTTTTTCCACTGTGTTACTCCAAACATTTAATTGGAAATTACAAGAAACAGTATTTTAAAATTTATTTTTCCCCATGGATTTTTTTTTGACAAATCTGATCCAATCCAAAGTGCTTGACATTTTAATTTGAGAATACTGTCTGCCCTCTACAATATAATAGTGTATTATTATGACATGAATAATACACAGGTATTCTTTTTAATCTGCACAAAGAAAAATTGTAGAAAACTTTCAGTAAACCTTTATTAAAATGCCTTTCAAACTGAAAACATTTGCAAAATTGTTGTCTTTGTATTTAGATGCCAAGTATAAAACTCTGAATGTGTTTTACTGGGGGGGTGAACATTAAAAAGGTGATAGTCTTTTGCATAGATTCTGGTAGCTGTTGAATGATCTGTGGAATACTGGAGTCCCAAGTCTGTGCGTCCTCTGCTCGGGCAGAATTAAGTATGCAGGGCTGAAGTTAGAGGTGTCTTGTAAAAAGGTTTATTCTCTATAATTTTCATGGCACCTCTGCCTGTCTGGGCTTCCTTGGATCACCGGACCCTGAACACATGGAATGGGGGGCCGGAGCACCACCATAATTCAAGACAGCAGCACAGAAGCTGGCTGGATGTCCCCAGGAAGGTGCTGGTGGGTTTTGGCAGTGGGGAGCAGGGACACCTCGCTGGCCTCTCTGCCCCCACACCAGCTTGGCCCTAAAGCAGGAGGAGCAGTGGGTGACGTGAGGAGCAGGGGTAGGGGTGACCCAGCTGCTCCCCACGGTGCTGCCCTTGACCAGCTCCTTGCTATGCATTTCACTGGTTTTTCCTCTGTTCTATTCAGAGGAGGGAAGTGAAGAACCCATGTAAAACCTCTCATCCTTTCTTACTCACAGAGTTTGTGGCATTTAGAAATGTTTTATGTTCCTTTTTTCTCATTTTTCTCTATGAGTCTTTGCTGCTGCTTATCTGCAGCTGTTTCTCTCTCCTTCAGCTTTTCAGCTTCTGCCATCTTTCCTCCAGCTCCTGCCTTTTCACCCTTTTCTTCCAAAACTTCCATCTTTCACTAACCACTTGCTCTGCCATTTTTGTCCTCCCACCCTCCTTTTCAGCATGTGGCTCCCTGTTGGGAAACCAAGTTGTGTTTTTGTTATGTGAGAACATGAATGGATGCACAGGGGAGCTGGTAAATCACTGGGATCAGAGCTCAGGAGCCCCAGATCCCAGATATCTTGGAACAAACCAGGAATAAACACCCTGCAAGTTGTGTCCTCTTGGTTTAAAGCAGACACCAAGCTGACAAACGCTTTTTTGTCCCCTGTGGACAAGAAGGCCAGGTGGAGATGTGTTAATCTGAAACAGTACCAGTGGTCTTTCAGCAACCCAGCTGATTCTGGGTGTAAATGGTGGAAGAACCTGGCCCTGCTGAGAGCAAAAGAAGTGTGGTGGGATTTTATTATTACTTACAGACAAAACTTCTGAGTCACCAGGTGGGAAAGAGACAAGTCCACTGGAATTGTCTCCAACCTGGCAGGGAGCCAGAGCAGGGCCTCTCATGGCTTCTTCCTTGGATTCCTTGGATCCAAACAGGGTTTGTCCTACAGGTACTGAGGAAGGGAGCTTCCAGGAAGGTGAAGCTTCAGGCTGGGAGAGGTAGGCTGGTAGCCAGGATCTCGAGCCCTTACACGGTGCTTTTCAGCAGCCGTCTCCAAACTGCACAGAGCTGCTCCTGTTTTGCAGGTGGGAAAAGCCATCCCAGGTAAAGGAAATAGTTTCATCAGTGCAGAGAGCTGAGGTAGTCATAGGTCTGTGCTCCCACCACTGAGTCAAATTGGCAGAATGATTAAGAGATTAATTTCCTGGTCTGCCACAGACTCCTGGAGTAGCCCGTGCAAGCAATGTAGATTTTCCTTTACTATTGTGACCTCCCTTTGAAAAATGAAGATAATAGCACATCCAGAATTCCAGGATTAATTAAAGCATGTTATTAAAGGCTGTGACATTTGTTGGGTACACCCGATATGAGAGATAAAAAAAAATACCACATTGGTGAGCTTTGTGAATTCAAGTCATCCAGAACCATAATAAATCTCCTTTTTTAATAAAATAATAACTCATAAGAGGTGGTCAGAGCTATCAAACATTTATAGAGTGTCTGAGCTCCTGCTCCTGGAGGCAAATTTCCTCTGCAGTGAACATGAGGTCTGCACAAGATTAAAAGATCAGACTGGAAGAAGTTTGCCTTCAGCAGGAGTGAATTCCCATGGGATAACGGGCAACTAAACTCTTCTGAGACAAAACTGTTGGCGGGTGAGCGTGTTGCTGGGGCTGAACCCTTTGCTGCCAAGTGCTTTACAGCATTCAGGCTTGTCCAGAGGAACTGGTGAGGCTGGCTGGGTCACAGCCTCCTTGAGAGGCACCTTCTTGCTGCCCCCAGCAGACGAGCGATGCAGTAAGAATGATTTTCTCTCTCAAGACCGAAGGGTTTCCTTAATCCTGCAGATTCCCATCCTCTTCCAGCTCCTTGGATCTCCTTGCAGCAAACTGGGTAAACGGGGCAGCAAGCAGGACGCGCTGCAAAGGTTGGTCGTGCCTTTGCCTGCCTCGGGCCAGCGCTCACGCTACACCTCTGACTTACAGGTCACCAGGCAGTAACGAGCCAAACACAGCGGGAATTGTGGCTTGCAGGTGCTGGGAACCTCCGGAGTGTTAGCTGCTGCCCCTGAAATCCTGTGGCATTTCCTGCCCCAGTGAGCAATCCTGTAGGGAAACCAGCTATTAAACCCCGAGCGCAGGGACACCACTGGTGAGGGAAGCAGCCTGGCCCAGGCTTGAGCTTGCCCTGCACCAGGGCTCTGAGCCATGCAGAGACAGAACCACTGGCATTTGGAAACCTGGCAGTCACAGCCTCTTCACTTAGACACGTACCAGAGCTCTGCAAAATAGTCTTCCCAGTATTTTTTAATTCAATTTGTCATGGTGACAGAGGAAGAGCAGAGGTGTGCAGCGTGTGGGTGACGTGCCTGTGGCATGGGCTGGGAATGCCAGTCCCTCATCACATCATCCCAGACTCACGCCAGGGTTTGAATCCTCAGCATCTCCCAAGGCTTTAAGACTTTTCTACATGCACCCATGTGTTTACAAGGGCTTTTACACTGACCCCCCCAGGGCTTTCCATGGGGATATTTTTGGCCACACACAAGATGATGAGCTCTGGAGTGGTTCCTCATGCCCTAAGGCATGGTGCTGGCTTGGTCTCTGCTCCCTGGGGCTGGGCTGCAGGGGTCTGGACAGAATCAGTTCAACCTGCAGGAATGTTAATTATTCATTGCTTTATCCCCTGGAATAATTTATCATTACTTTAACCCAGGTAGGAGCCCTTGCTGCAGAAACAGCCAGTGTGCACTGTGCACTGCACCGGGGTACTGTGACTCTGTCAGAACCCAGATTGTGCCCACGTGTTGCACGTGGTGACTTCTGTGCTGCACAGGAGGAGTGAAATCCAGATTTGAGGTCTTCGGGACATCTTTGCATGCAAAAATTCAGGACCTGGGGTTGTACTTAGCAACAGCCAGCTCTGTTCTGAAGGCATTTAGAGCCGTCAGAATTGATGCTCCTCACTGGCCTGTGCCATCACCTGTCCATCCATCCGTCTGTTCCTGAGGTCTCCATGTGTCAGGGACAAGGCCAGGACCTTAAAACGAACTCCAGCCCATCCTGTGCTAATAAAGAATCCACTGGCTGTGCTTAAAGGGGAAAACCCCCTGGTATTTAGCTAATTTTCACCTCAAGGTGCCTTCCATGTGAATGCAAGAGGGGGTACCAAAAGCTGCTATTTAAGAGCCCGTGCCTGTTAAATTTGGTCAACACAAGTTTTGATTCCCAAATGGAAGGAAGCTTCCATCTCCTGGAGGAGACAATTTCCAGCAGCTCAGCAGTTAGAATGTGCTTCAGGGATTCTGTATGTGTTTTGGGGTTTTTAGTTTCCGAGTTTAATTAAAGTTTTAGATTAATGGAGAATCGCATGTGACACCAGCTGGTATTTCATGGGAATGGCTGTGCTTTGCCTCTGGGCTATCACTGCTACCCCAGCTTCACTGAAAGCTTTGCTTCTAATTCCACCAGTGCTCCACGTTTTGTTTCTGCAGTTGATTTAATGAAATGAGAGGAGCAAGTTTTGTTTGCCTGACTAAGCTCTCTTGGAGGCTTTGCAGGGATTATACTATCAAATTTTCCCAGGGCAATTTCTAGACATTTTTTTCACCCCTTCCTTCCTCCTTCCCAGACTCCCCCCAGAGCCACCTGCAATATATATATATATATATATTTTTTTTTTTTTTTTTTTTGATTCATCAAGGATCTCAGAGCTGGAAAAGAGAGGTATCTGCAATGCTGGCTGTCCTTGCACTAAATCAGCACTGCTCCCTGCCAGGCTTTGGGGTGGAAGAGAGAAAATATGCCGAAGGGGAAGAGTTTTATCCTGCAGGGGACAAGGAGCGGAGTGTGAGATGCCACCAGTGATCACTCTGAGGAAAGGCTGTGGGTGCCCTGCGAGTGGCACAGCCCGAAACCACGGGAGGAGGGATCCCGGTGACGGAGTAAACAACTGTGACAGGGAACGGGAGCCGCTGAGTGTGGTTTCTGCCTGCTCAGTTAATATGCAAAATACCTTGAATGATAAAGAATAGCAGTAGTGGTTAATTAGGAACACTTTGCATTTCATTCTCCTTCTCAGGCTCTGAAAGTGCCGTATAAGCATGAATTGCAGAACAGGGCGCTCCCGTGGGATGGAGGGAAGCGGCATGGCCGCAGATTGACGGGCTGGGATCAATTTTTGGCTGTTGCTTGTGGAAGTTGGAGTTCCTGCCTCCGGTGTAGGAGTGGCCACACAAGCAGCACCCAGGAGCAGTGGTGCTGGTGGGACCCCAAACCCACCGGCAGGCAGAAACAGAGAAAAACCTATCCCTGGCACACTTCTCGAGTTGATTTCCAGCGGGTTCACGAGGGCAATGCTCTTGTCCCGGGAACGGGTGTGTCCTGGCAAAGGACACCCCAGCGATGCCGTCCCTCACTCCTCAAAGTGTGGGGGATCCCGGTGGGGGATGGAAGACCCGAAAGCCACCAAGGGGCACCTGCTTGGGGCTTAATTGCTCTTCTTCTGTAAGAAAGGAAGACGGATAAAAGGCAAAAAAACTCCCAAACGCAGCACCAGCCTACGCTGCCGGGGGGATGCTGCCCGGGGGGCGCCGGAGCTGGGCGGGATGCTCAGGACCGCGGGGGAAGCGGCCGGGATAAAGAAATGTTTATCAAAAATAGGTTTTTTTTTTTTTTTTCCTTCCCCTCCCTTTTTTTTTTTTTTTTTTTTTTAATTTTTTAGAAAAATAAATAATAATAGCCAAGCCAAGGGAGGCGAGCCGAGCCTCCCCATACCTGAGCGGGGCGCGGCGGAGGCGGAGCGGCGCTGCCTCCTCCTCCTCCTCCTCCTCCTCCTTCTTCTCCTTCTCCTCCTCCTCCTGCCGCTGCCGCTCCCTCCGCTTCCCCTGCCCGCGCCCGGCCGGCCGCGGTGGGTGTAAAGGTCGGAGTGCCGCTGTGTCGGAGTGTCCGTGTGTCCGTGCGGCGGTCGGTCCGGCCGCCCGCCGCCCCCATGCCCCGCGCCTAGCGCCGCCCGCCCCGGCCATGTCCGCCGCGCAGCTCTACACCAAGGTGAGCGGGGAGGGGCGCGGGGGGGGGGACTCTGCGGGTGCCTCTCCGTGCTCCATCAGTCCTGGGGAGGGGCTGCTTCCCAGCCCTGCAGGGGCCCCGCAACTTTCCCGCACCCGCCGGGACGGCGGCCGCAGGTGCGCGGGATGCGGAGCGGGCATCCCCGGCGTCCCCCCGCGGGTCCCGGGCCCCTCCCGGGCCCCTCCCGGTCTCCCGGCGTTTCACCCGCCCGGCTTCTGCGCGCTGGAGGGTGAACTTCGCCCGCGGGTCGCGGCGGTGGCCTCGCCCTCCGTGCGCTCCGTCACCTGCGCGGCCAAAACACTTCCAGCCTCCCCAGATCCCCCTGGAATAATTCTTCCCCTCCCGTATTCCTAAACCACGGGGTGGAGGGGGAGGAGGATGCAGTCCCTAGAATCACAGAATCGCAGAGTAGGTGCCGTAACTCACCGGAACGCTTCCGCGGTGTCCGGTTTCCAGAGTCCTTTTTGTTCCACAACTCCTGGATGAGGTCCCTTGGCAGGGGTGCCATGGGACGCACCCGCTTCCTCATGGAGCCAGGGAAGGTGACATGGCTGGTGGCCTGGCTGGGCACCGCGCCCCAGAGGGAAGGTCTGCTCTTAAAAAGTCATCGTGGTGGTAATCGAAGGCGCAGGTGCTCTTTTTTAAGCAGAGCCGGAGGTCTGGACTAGAAAAACGCTGTTTCCTCTCTGGTTTCAAATTTTTTTTTTTTTTGTTATTTTGTGGCTGTGGGATACTCGGGTAACCCCAGCCCTTGGCCAGCCCAGGCTGTGGATGCCTCCCACACAGCTGGGGGCTTTCCGCTCCTTTTCCCGGGGAGAGGCTTGTGTCCAGAGAGATCCTTGCCGGTTGACCTGTCCCGAGGGAAGAGCTCGTCGCAGGCAGCGCGAGATCCGCCCGGCCCGGAGCTCTCTCTGATGTGGCGAGAACCCTCTCGCTGTGCTCTGCATCTCCCGGGGCTGCTCGGGAGTGCTGCGGGCAGCCGCGACCCGGGAACGTGCTCTGTCAAAGCCGTCAGCAGCGCTGGGCAGCGGCTCACCGGGAGGAGAGCTTGGCTTCAGGAAAGCCTTTGCTGTGTAACAGTGTCAGCATCATCTGTTGTCATAATGAGAATTTTAGTGGTTTGGATTCTTCCTGTGGCCGTGGTCAGCTCGTGGAGGTGCTGCCAGATTGGCACCAGAATCACTTTCTGTCCCCGGGGCTTAACTTTGCTGCAGATTTCTGCTTCTGTAACAGATTTTGCCAACAGCTTTTTTATGTAATGTCGGGGGTTGCCGCGTATCTTTCTCTTTGGCTGTCGCTATCAAAGGGATGCAGGATGAATGGTGGGTCTAGTGATCTCCTCTGAACCTGTGGGGATTGCAGAAGCCCCGCTGGACTGAGCTGGGCCGTCTGTGAGCGGGGTGACCTCCATCCTTCTCGGGAGCACTTGAAAAGCAAAGTTTGGAACGTCTTTTTCCCTTGGAAAATCCGGAGAGGAGCAGAAGTAAAGCTGTGGCTAAACAGCTCTGACGTGCCGACCACAGCGTCTCTCAGGATGAGTGCATGGATGTGATGGCAAGCATCCCTGGGGAGGAGGGAGGCTGGCTCCCGGTGCTGTGTTATCCCTCTTGATGGGCTGATTAAATCAACCTGGTTAATTGATTTTTGACTTGATGAGCAGGTAGTTAGCCTGCGTTGTCTTTTTTTGTGCTGCCTTGGTTTATATTCCTGTGGGTCTGTTGGACAGGTGTAAGCTGCCTCCAGGGGCATTGCTTGGGATCTGGTTGCTGAATGGGGACTTTCTGATGAGGAAGTGGTGGGGATGTGGTGGCAACCTGTGTGTGTTGTTAACTTTAGATTTATTTTTAACAACAACAAAGTTTGCTGGTGAGGGCAGGTGCTTCAGCACTGGCTCTTCTGCTGTTGCCTGTCAGTTTTGCAGGAACGTTCTAGGGATGCAGCTGGTTTTTTAGGTGGTGGGGCCAGGGGCTGGAACCCACATGGGATGTCTGTGCAGCTGAGTCACGGTGAAATTTAGGACTGTCCTGCTGGGCTGTCTGCTGCATGGGGCCTCTGTGCCAGCTCTGGCCTTTGAAGCAGTAGGAAAAATGTTTCCTGTGACTTTGAGAGTACAAGAAGAAGATCAAAGAAGGCTTAAAACCCACAACAAACCCAACAGCCTGGTGGTGCTGGTGGCTGCAGAGTCCCTGAGGTGAAGGGGATGTGGTTGGTCTGTGGTGATGAGGAAGGTCTTGATGCTCGTCCGCACGTCAGCTCTGTACAGGGGTGATGCCCGGGGGCAGAGGTGATGCTGAGGGGCAGGGGTGATGCCCAGGAGCAGGGGGGGATGCTCAGGGACAGGGGTGATGCCCAGGAGCAGGGGTGATGCCCAGGACAGAGGTGATGCCCAGGAGCAGGGGTGATGCTGAGGGGCAGAGGTGATGCTGAGGGGCAGAGGTGATGCCCAAGGACAGGGGTGATGCTGAGGGGTAGAGGTGATGCCCAAGGACAGGGGTGATGCCCAGGGACAGAGATGGCAGCCCAGGGGCAGGGGTGATGCTGAGGGACAGAGGTGATGCCCAGGAGCAGTGGTGATGCCCAGGAGCAGGAGTTATGCCCAGGTGCAGGGGTGATGCCCAGGGACAGGGGTGATGCTCAAGGGCAGGGCTGATGCTGAGAGGGCAGGGGTGATGCCCAGGGACAGAGATGATGCTCAAGGACAGGGGTGATGCCCAGGGCAGAGGTGATGCTCAGGGGCAGAGATGATGCTCAAGGACAGGGGTGATGCCCAGGGCAGAGGTGATGCTCAGGTGCATTGGTGATGCCCAGGTGCAGAGGTGATGTCCAGGTGCAGGGGTGATGCTCAAGGACAGAGGTGATGCCCAGGGCAGGGGTGATGCCCAGGTCAGAGATGATGCCCAGGTGCAGGGGTGATGCCCAGGGACAGAGGTGATGCTCAAGGACAGGGGTGATGCCCAGGGACAAAGGTGATGCCCAGGTGCAGGGGTGATGCCCAGGGACAGAGATGGTGCCCAGGGACAGAGGTGATGCCCACGGACAGAGGTGATGCTCAGGGACAGGTGTGATGCCCAGGCAGAGGTGATGCCCAGGGCAGGTGTGATGCCCAGGACAGGGTTGATGCTCAGGTGCAGGGGTGATGCCCAGGACAGGGTTGATGCTCAGGTGCAGGGGTGATGCCCAGGACAGGTGTGATGCCCAGGGCAGGGGTGATGCCCAGGGCAGGGGTGATGCCCAGGACAGGGTTGATGCTCAGGTGCAGGGGTGATGCCCAGGACAGGGGTGATGCCGAGGTGCAGAGGTGATGCCCAGGGACAGAGATGGTGCCCAGGGACAGAGGTGATGCTCAGGGACAGGTGTGATGCCCAGGCAGAGGTGATGCCCAGGCAGAGGTGAGGCCTCCTGGGTCTCTGCTGGCAGGTGAGGCTGTTTGGGAGGGAGCAGAGGAGGGGGAGGCGGGTGATCCGGGGTCAATCGCTGAGAGCCTGTGGATCCCACGGGTGCTGTTGTGTTAGCACAGCCACAACTGCACCTTCCTCTGAGTTATTCCTCCTCCTGCTGGAGCCAGGACGAGAGAAACTGCTGAGGAGCCACTTTGGAGCATCCAGGTGGGAATTCTCAGGTCTCCTTTCTGCTGAACTGCAATGGGAGCTGGTATGTGTTGTATGGAGGGCCCTTAACTTCCATGTGGTGCTTGCAGAAGTTTTCTGGGACCTTGTTGGGACATGTAGTAGTTTTCCTGGCGGGTAAATTTGTCACCATGCTGATGAATTCGGTGTGTTGGATTGGCCTAGGGAGCGCTTAGGCAGGAGAGGAACCCGCCCTGGGAACACCAGCAGCTCTGAGCTTCTGCTGGAGGCCTTCTCCATGGGATGCCTTGCCATGCCCCTTCAAGGTCAGGGCTGACTGGTGTTTAATACCCCCATCAAGCAGGATAATTAATAGCTCTGCCTAATTATGAGTATGAGAGTAGTTCCAAAACTGCCTCAACCTTCAAGTGTGTAGGACCCCACTTTGATAAACAGTTATGGAGAGACCATTCTGTCTTCTCACTCCCGCTGCTTTACCTGGGCACTCTGGGATTATCTGGCTGTGGCTTTTGCTTTGTGGCAGGGTCAAACAGGAGTTTGGTGCATGTCCCAGCAGAAAAGGAGTTCTTGCAGAGGATGCGGACCTGGTCCTGGGGCTGCTGGCGCCAGCCTGTGCAAAAGGAGCAGGGCAGGTAGTGGTGTAGAGGATTCCAGCCTGCAAAAACCTGTTCCAGGTGGAGAACTAGGAGAACTTCGCCTAATCTGTGCGTTGCCCAAGGAACATCTTTCTAAGGCTGCTTGTGCTGGCCCTGCCCCTGCCCTGTCCCTGATGCGGCCAGCTGCGGCACTGCCCAGGCAAACTGCTGCAGGGCAGGGGAGTTTGTCAAATCCTCTTTACCTGCAGCAGGAGGCAGCTCATGAGCCTGTGCAGGCACCAGCGTGACCCTGCCGTGGGGTTAACGGGGTGCTCTGTGCCCTGGGCTGGGCACTGGGCAGGAGGGATGGACCAGGACAGCCCACGGAAGGCGCCGTCGTCAGCAGCAGGGCTGATTTGCAGCGCTAAACCAGAAATTAGAGTCGCTTGTATGGCTGTGTTGTAAGGTGAAGCTCTTCGTATGACAAAACCAACTGTGATTGCTTTGGCTTCTGATGTTCTGCCCTCTTAAAGGCGCTTCTTAAAATGTGCTAATTGTCCTTGTAAGTATAGCCTCTGAACCTCGTGCAAAATAATGCTTCTGCCAGGCTAGGGAATAAGCTGTGTCTTTCTGCTCCTGGGTTGTTGTGCAGCTCAAGATATTCTCTTCAGAAGGTCTGCAAGCTCTGGGTAAATAAGAAACCAGGGTATTTATTTTTCATATAATTTTTTTTCCTCTCATTGTGCAAAGTGGCTGCTGTTTGCCAAGCGTTTTCTTACAGACTTGATGCATTAAAAAAATCCTCTTCTAATGGCTAGTGTTGGGTATAGAAAACTCAGGTTTTCGCTTGAAGTTGTGTTAAATGAAATAGCTGGAATGAATTGGTGGTTTCTGACCCTGGGGAGAAACTTCTCAAAAGTGCGTAAATGCTGCCAGTGTGATCACACACTGATTGAGTCAACGAATTGGCATAAACCTTCTGGCATAAAACCTCCTGAAAATTGTTTATCCTGCAAGGCTAGGGGGAGGATTCATCCTTAGCGTGTGCCTGTGGGCTGGTTTGGGGCTGAGGAGCAGCTGGGAAGGAGAGAGAAGATTTTCTGTGGATTGTGTAGAACAAATTCCTGGGAATAAGCGCTGGGGACAGGGAATGTTTGGGGTTCAGTCGCAGGACATCCACGGGATGCTGCAGAGCTCCTGAACTCCTGCTGCTGCCATTGCGGCTCCTGTGAGGAAAAGCAGGTTATAGCAGCAGGTTTTGTCTTTTATTCTTCTTTATTTTAGATGGTGAGAACATGTCTGGGTCATAGCACAAAGGGCAGGGACAGCTTGGAGGCCACGCTGGGGTTTTTATTTAAGGATGGGGCCGTGTCGCTGAAGGAGCCGGGTCCACTGGCATCCCCGGGCTCCTCCTGATCCTGCCTCATTATGAGCTGCAGTGGCAGAGAGAAAATCATTGAAATGTGAACTCTGATTGCTCCAGCCAGCTCTCTGCAGCTTGGGACCGTGCCAAGGGCACGGCCAGCGCCGCAGCCACCCGGGGCCCCCTCGGCTTCCCTGTGGTGGCACGAGGGAGAGAAAGGCAGAGCCAAGCCTGGGGCTTAAACATCCTTCAGCCCACCGTGTCTGGGCCTTGTGTGGATCCAAGGGAGGTGAGAGATTGTGGCGTTGGGGGGCATTTCTCTGCCTCGATGGGCAGGGTAAGGCCAGAGTTCACCCCACGCTCTCCCGGCACTGTATGGGTACACGTCCCACCACAGGGCACGCTGCTCTGGGGGCTCTGTGCTGCAAAAATAACCCCATTTTCTTCTCTGTTTGTGCAATTTTTCATCTCAGTTGCGCATTCAATAGCCCCCGTGCTTGGGTCAGGCGAGAGCCACTGAGCCAAGGAGCACGGAGCTGAGTGCAGGTGCTGGGGCACAGCCCCAGGGGTGGTTCCAGCAGGGTTAATTAGCTAGATCCCAGCTGTATGCCCTCTTGCTGGCTGGGATTAATCAGCTTGCTCCTTTAAAAAACTATTTTTTGAGAATTCCTGCCCCGATTCTGCTCTGAGGGTGTGAAACTGTGGCGTGGAGATCACAGTGTGTGCAAGCCCCAGGTTGCAGTGACTTGCTGGGCAAACTCCAGGGTGAAGGATGGGAACAGCAGTGGGTCTGGGATGGTGCTCTGCTGGTTCTTGTGGGATTGGGTGGGATGAGTCCTTCCTGCCCTTTCCTGCCCCGAGGAAGGAGTTTATCCGAGGTTATTTGTTACAGGCAGCCTGGCTGCTGTTGAGGAATGTATTTACAGGGGAGGATTTTTGCTTTGTTGTTCTTTCTTGCTGCCAATTACCAGGCAGAGAAAATAATGACCCTGAATGTGAACTCATGCATCTCTTCTGGTGACCGAGAAAGAAGGCTGTGTATGTTTGTGACTGTATTTCCATACATATATTTTTGAACGTCTCAGTCTGCTGTAAAGCAGTGCAGTTCTAGATGTGCTGGACTTTTAATTTACACACCAATTACTTTGAAGCCCTGTCCGAAACAGGAGTAATGTACCCTTACTGTGATGGCTGTCCTTCGGGGAATCCACAGGAGTAGCCCCACTTGAGCATGAAGGTGGACTTTGGACTTTGTGAGTTAGCCACGGGTGTAATAAATGTCAGGTAATGCAGGTGAAGCTCTGAGCTGGGTGTTTTTGTGTGGTGCTATTGCCTGATCTTTGACCCTTCCTGCACACAGAGGCGTTCGGTGCTGGTTAAAGGAACATCGGAGCAGGCTGCAATCCAGGTCAGGAAAATGACTGCTGTTATTGCAGCCAAACCTCAAGCTGTGGCAGACACCTGAAATGTTTGCAGAACACTTTGGGGAAGAACTTGCTGCTTATCAAAACTGAAAAAAGTTTCCTGTGAGCTTTCTGTTTCTCGAGCTGGTTGTAAAGCAGTTGCCCTGGTACGCCTCTGGCCTGCTCTAAGACACGTCTTGTGGGGTTGGGTTGCGTTTTGGCTTAGCCTGAACCGTCAAGTATGAGCAGAGACCTGTCCAGAGATGGTGGCAGGGCTGGGAAGGACCAGGCTGGGTGGGTGATGGGCTTCACATGGCTCTCCTCATGTGAACACTCTTTAATGTGTTGTCTGGGCCATGGTGAACTCATCAGTTGTACTAATCAAGATTTTGAGGGTTTGGTATTTCTGCTCTTTGCCTTTCCTGTGGTGTCCAGAGGGTTTGGAGAGAAGCATCCCTACGGGGAAGAGCCTGCAGCCTGGAAATGTGACTCTTTCTCCAGCCGTGCTCTCCTTTTGTCCTTGGTTTGTCCGTGTCTGAGGTCTTCTCCGGCCGACTGAGACCTGGGAGTCGCGGGAATGAGTTAAACATGTCCAAGCAGGGGCTGTGGGGCTACAAGAACTGAGCAGCACAGGTCTGTAACGCTCACAGTGAGCAGTGATTAATTGCAGGTGGTGACTCCCAGCCCTGGCACGGCGCAGGGGGTGGGATGGCGGCGCAGCCCCTCCAGCAGCGCGTGCTCCTGACCTGCTGCGCCACCATCCTTTGCCATTTTTAACCAAACCCCGTCTGATTGTTCATTTTTAGATTTCGTTATTGATTTCCCCCTCCCTGAGCAGTTTTCTGTCACTGCACCGACTCTTGGCGCCCTGTGCTTGTCCCCAGGAAGGCAGCGGTGCTTCAGGCCCTGCTCTGGCAGTCCCAGGGGGTCAGCAGCAGCACTGTGACCCCCCTGGCTGCCCTCCCCGGCCCTGTATGGTGCAGGACAGGCTCTAGTGACCCTGTTCATCTCCCCCTTCATGCACAGCCCCTCAGCTCCCTCTCTCCATGCTCCCACACAGGCACTGTGGTGGCACCACTGGGGTGGCTTTGCCTTCTCTGGCTGCTCCAGGCGCTTGGTGCTTCCATGGATCCTCCGTGGGAGACGTGTGCTGTGTCGTGGAATCCCAGAATGGTTTGGGTTGGAAGGCACTTCAAGGATCATCCAGGTCCAGCCCCTGCCATGGGCAGGGACACCTTCCACTGTCCCAGGCTGCTCCAAGCCCCGTCCAGCCTGGCCTGGGACGCTTCCAGGGATCCAGGGGCAGCCACAGCTGCTCTGGGCAACCTACACCTCTGGGAAACCCATGTCCATTCTGACTTTTGGATATTTCTCTCGGCTCTCACCTGTCGGAGTCCAGGACATCCCTCTGGCTGCCCTGGCTGTCTCGAGACCCTGGCAGGGGGCTCGGAGACCTTGGCACCTTGGCACCAAGTCAAAAACACCTGTGGCACCTGTGGAAAAAGCTGCCAACTCTGTTTGAGGAATTGCAAGTCACAAGGGTTTGAGTAGTGTGGTAGTTGAATTGACAAAGGGTGGAAAAGTAGAATTTTGGGATTTTTAGAATGTGATTCAGGCGTACAAGATGGTGGAATTTGGGCGTGTCCTGACCTTCTTCTTCTTCTTGCCCTCCATGTCTTGCTGTGTTGGTGACACTTTTCTGTTGGTTTAAGGTAGAGACACACTGTCCAACATAAATGATAGGTATTGGCACACAGACTGTATGTAAATTTTGATATAAAAAGTAAACACCGCCCGAAAGGGCACAGCAGAATGCCATGGCCTCCTTGCTAGACAGAGCTCAGCAGGTCAGACAATGTTATAGATAAGAAAAAATAAACAACCTCGAGAAGCTGATCCTACGCATTTCAGACTCCTCCTTTGGCTGCACGGGCTGGGAAACGAGGACTTTTACAACCTTTTACAAGCCCAGCGTCGCAGACCCCGAGACTCATCCACAAGTCTCCGCTCACCACGTGCTCCCAGCTCAGCTGCTCCTCGAGAACACCCTTTCCACACTTGGGGCTGACCAGCCCTTTCAGACCACAACCAGCTCCCTGAAAGACCAGGGGCAGCCCACGAAGGGATGAGTTTCCCTTGGTGGAGCCCTTACACCCAGCTAATGCAAACCTTCACCCTTCCCGTGAGTCACTGCCCAGGCTCCCTCCTGGAAGTGCCGCAGCGCGTGAGGTGCTGCTAGGATGTGCTAACCACCACTTGCTGGGCTGCTGGGAGCAGGATGTGTTGTGGGTGAATCACGGCCACCGCTTACCACAGTTAACACCTCGGGGATGTGGCCCGGCCTGTCAAAGGTTGAAAAAGACCCTTGATGTATTCAAGGATGGCTTTTTAAAAATCACGGGCATGTCCGGTTTTTTTCTGGAAGCCTCACAGGGATGGCGCAGGCAAACCTACAGCTGCCAAAGCAGGCTGGGTATGAGCGAGCACCTGGGGCTGCTGACATGTGTATTAGGAAGTGAGCATTGAAAAAAGGGCTTTAAAACAAAATAGAAATAAAAAGTATCTGATCCCTGTGCCTGCTGAGGAGCTGGTCCTTGGTGCTACACCCCAGGCGAGCAGGGTTGGTGTAAGCATATCTCAAGGCAGCCAGTGGATGCCAAGATGCTGAGGTGATAGAAGTTGTAATTTTCAATCTAATTAAGCTGAGTAATTCCTTGTGGATTTATGCTGCTTAATTATTGTGAGCTCTGGGAAGGTGGGTGCTGTGGGTGTTGCTGTTCTTTGCACTGAGGGTGCCGTGGGCATGGCATGGGGCTCATTCAGGGACACTCAGTCTCCTGGCAGGGTGGGCGTGGAGAGCTGGAGGTGAGTTTCACATGGCAGCACTGGACTGCTGTGGTCTTGGGTTGGTCCCACATCTCCTGCTAGGACCACGTGTCCTGTTCTGGAGACAGGTTGAAGGAGAAGACTCTGCTCCAGAGCAGAAGGTGGATGTGGGACTACTGGTGTGGCTCTTGCCAGCTCTTCCCACAGCTGTGGGGTGACTGTTCGTTGCTTATCTGACCCCTCTTTCACCACCATGTTCGGTGGTAAGAAATAAAATAATGAAAGAAATTGAAGGTAAAGAGCTGCCTATCCAGAGCTTGGTGGGTATCTCATGTCCTGTGCTGTCCTTTTGGCTTCTTCCAAGGCTGGGTGAGACAGGAAAGCAATTCCCTGCCGGGTTAGACTGTGAACAAGTGCACTGTCCTCTCGTAAGTAATGGTACCAACAAGGCACGTTCTAGCTGGGGCAAGACCTGTAGCACCACGGGAAAGCTCTCGGGGAAGGCAGGTCTGCATGAGCTGGGAAGGTCTCACCCGTGAGCTGCTGCAGAGCTGCCCCCAGGGGTGTCTGCAGGGCCTCCCCTGCTCCTCTGAGCTGGGGTTTTTCTCCCCGTGTCTTTTTGGGAGCAGAGGTCCCAGGGTGACCGACCTGCCCTTGGCTCTCCTGCAGCGCATTCTTCACGGCCCTGGCCAGAGATACAAGCAGCTCATATCTTGCTCCTGTAAACCCTGGAAGCGCCAGGTTTGAAATCTGTTGCTCCCCCTTCCTTCTGCTTGCTTTCTCTTCCCTTCTGCTTTCCAAAGCCTTTGTTTTTGTTTGGGTCCTGCCCCAGCAAGGAGACAAGCTGTTCCTCCCCGTGCAGAGCGGTGAGGGAAGCGCTGGTGCTTTGTCTGCCCCGTCGCAGGGGGTGGAGGCAGAGCTGTTCAATAGAACGCTTCATTTAAAAACAAGCAAGAGGGGAGGAGGAAAACCGAGGTGTCTTAAGTGTGCAGGCCTCAGTTCCGCAGAACGCTGGCGCTGAGGGTTAAAGGGCTGATGCTTTGGGTGCAGCCGGTGGCAGGGACGGCTGTGGAATTCAGCCTCGGGGCAGCTGCTGCTGCCCGGCCCCTGCTCGTCAGAGCTGCTTTGAAGCCTCGTGTGCTTTTGCCATGCCAAAATAAACTCAAGAGTCGAGGCTGTCAGAGGCAATCTTCATCTCTCTGCACTTTGCCCTCCCCGCTGCTGTCGCGGTGAGGGGCGGCTGTGCTCGCACCCCTGGGTTTTTGGGGAGCCCTGGGGACTGTCCCCGGGGTGCCGAGAAGTGCTGACCAGCTTGGGGCAACCTGAACTGCCTGCTTGACCATCAGGGTGGGACTGAACCATCCTGAGCCATAAAACCCGGCTGAATTTCCCTTTGTGCTGGAGAAGGTGGGGATGGCTGAGGCTGCTCCAGCCTGAGCGACTTGGCAGTCCCCAAAAAACGAGCTGCAAGCAGGCTTTTCCTCCCCAGGCACTGCTCTACCCAAAATACGGGTTTGCATCTCAAAGTCCACCACCAGGCATTTGAAACAGCGCTCTCACCCGAATGGAATCTCCCTGGGGCTCCTCTTTTTTCTTTTTTTTTTTAATATGGATTTCTGCACCACACACTTTTTATCTTTGCATAAAAAGCCAGTTTTCAGAAATAGAATATTCTATTTGTCAATGCCAAAAGGTCTGTGGGCTCTCTCCCTCTCCCTCTTTTTTTAATATTATCTTAATTTAGTTTTTTTTTTTTTTTTTTTTTTTTTTTTTTTTTTTTTTTTTTTTTTTTACTGAAAATGGTGCTGTCTCCTTGCAGCCTTTGCTCTGGTGCAAAGTTTCAGCACCGGGGGGGGGGGGGGGGGGTCATGTGAGGTAAATCAGCAGAATACAAACGCTGCTGTTACTGACTAAACTTTGCCCGGATCTCACCTAATCACCAGCCTAACACGTATTTAAGAGCTCCAGCTCTTTTCCTGTGGGGAGAGAGGCTCAGCCCCACATCAGCACTGCAGCAGACCTTGTCCCAGGATCCTTCCAGGGTCCTGGCATCCTTCTGCTGCAAAGGGTGGCATTTTTGAACCCTTTGGATATAACTCAGGCCTGAGCGATTGCTTGCTGCTACATCCCAGTTATTAAATGGCACTTTCTTTTTCTGGGGTAGCAGGTTTACTGCTTTTTTACCCTCTCTTTTTTTTTTTTTTTTTCCCTAGTCTGATAGGATTCTGCTGTAATTTTCAGTCTCTTGAGAGGTATTACCCAAATTCAGGCTGTCGTTAACTCCCAGCAGGATGGTTTTTGGTGTCCCTGTGTGAAGAGCAGGCTGGATGTTGTGGCTGATAGAAAATCTTCCGTGTGCACAAGAGCTTTAACTGCGGGCCCACTCAGCTCACAACTAGTGAGGTTTCATCCTCCTAGCAACTCTGAAGGCAGTTTCTTGTCTCTCCACTTTCAGTTCTAACGGCTGAATGCTTCCAAAGGAGAAACCTTCCAACAAAACTATTTAATTTCCCTCGGTAATATTTTGGGCACAATCTGTTGGCGACTCTTTCATCTGGCGTGCCATCTCTAGGCTTATAACCCTCTTTGATGTGGCTCATTCAGGGGAAAAATGGCATTACACACTACCTCAATCATTCAGATGTCAGAGAGGATATTGCATTTGACTAATCGGGGGAAATTTGGGAAGATTTAGTAATGCCAGCAGACATGACCCACTTCCAGTTAAACGCTTCTCAGACAATAGAGGTTGTGCTAAGTGGTGGGGGAGGGAGAAACACCCATAGAGTAGAAAAAAAATTAATAGTTACTTATAATTTTAAATTTTGTTGCGCTGACCCTTTCCTAGGCTCAGGATGCTCTTGCTTTCTTTTTGTGTTTGCTTTTTACTTTTTCTGAGAAAAAGATAGTACTGATACCGACTGGTTTTCAACAGGCGTGTGTTATCTGGAGATGACCGTCGCCGTGCTGTGGGTGTGCTGTCACCTTTGGGATGTGGCTGGGGGATGCTGGGATGTGGCTGAGGGTGTTGGGAGCTCTGGTCCAGCTGCGGGTGACCAGCGGTGGCCGGGGATGTGGAAGGTGGTGTGGGAATTGATTTTTGGCTGTCCCAGCTCAGGAAGGTGCCCGCCTGGTGATGTGCATCTTAAGTACGTAAAGAATATTAGTCCACAAAGAGAGATTTAAGTGTTTCTCTCGTGCTCCAAACCTTCAGTGCTGCTCATTCCTGATCCTATGAGTGTTCTGGCCAAAACCAAACAGAAACTGCAGGGGCGCAGCTCTGTGATGTTGTAAAAACTGCGAGATAGCCAAACCTAAGTTTGTAGTATATAAACTATTACTTCAAAGGCAACAAAGGAGAACATTCTTCTAAGAGGTAACTCCATAATTCTTAGTGCTGCAAGTTCTGTCAAGCAGCTTGTGGCTGTTGCTTTGTGCAAGGTTTTATCTTTGCAGCCATGTGAGCTGAGCAAAAGCAACTTAAAGCTTATTAAACCCCTTATTAAAAATAGTTCTGTAATCCTTCTGGAGTATGGCAGCAACACTTGGGTCTAATTCCATATTGCAGCTAAATTCACATTGTAGCAATGTGCAAGGTGCTGCTGAGAGGCAGACACACGATGCTGCAATATCCTGGAGTGAATGTCCAACGTGATGGAGCCACGCCAGAGCCCACCTGAAAAGGGGAAGATGAGCTGTGCTGCATGGGCAGCGTTTTGGGGCAAAAAGTCCCACCCTAGAGGTGTGCTGGAACTGCTGCTGGTTTCTGGAAGGGGGTCCAAGTCTTCAACCTTTGTTGCTGTTTTCACTTTTGTGTGATCATTGAGGCGTAGGCGGTTTTTTTAAATGCTCTGCTTTCGCCTGCAGCCAGGATTCCACTGCTCTCCTTCCACAGGATGCAATCCACTCTTGTTTTTCTGAGCTGCTCCCCAAAAGCTGCTCTTTGAAGAGCCACATTATAATATAACTTGAAGCTTAGAAATAAACTTCAAGTAACTTCACCCAGCAAGCTAGCACCTTCCTCGGGTTAAAATCTTGTTTCTTCTGCCTTCAAGCTTCAGAGCCAGTAGACTGACATTTTTTTAGATGCATCCCTGTTGATAAATGCTGCTTTTACGCGCAGTTACAGAGATGGCTGGAAGAGACGTAGCCCTGACGCTTGTCTAGATAAATTAATTTCCTTTGCACGCACCTCTGGGTGTCTGAGCTGGTCACTGGGGGCTCCGTGACCAAAACTCCGCGTTGCCCCTGTGTCCCACGAGTGAGTCCAGAGGAATTTCTGCAGCATTAGCGGTGGGTGTTGGGTGCCCAGAGCTCCTGTGAGGTCTGGGGGGGCTCTGGAGCGATGGCCAGGCTTGAGCTGGGCAGGAGGGATGCCTCCCTGCTCACTCCCACCTGCCTGGGAAGCAGCTGGAAAGCTGGGAACAGCTGAAGTGTTCCTGGGATCTGGACAAACCTGTCCTGGCGTGAGGCTAGCCTTCAATATAGTTAATTTGTCTGGGAAGGGAAAAGGCCGGTTTGGAAGGACTTGGCTTCTCTCCTCCTGTTCACACAAAACAAATGTAATTTTTCAAGTCAGGGCAGAGCAAATCAGTGCAGATCTGAACCAGGGCTCATATTTTGAAAGCTGAAGAGCTTTTGAAACACCCCAGCAGATGGAAGAGGCCCTGGCTGCATCTGCCTTACCTGCTTTAACCCCATAAACAGCACTGACCCTTGTCTCTTACAGGCTTTGTACATAATTTATGTCTGATTTGAAAGCTGGCTGCTTTGTTAACACACTTGTCCATGACTGATGCTCGGAGGAGTCTCTTGGGAGCTGCAGTGCCCATGCCCAGGGCTCGTGTTCGATGGCTGAGATGCATTAAGGATGTTTAAGTTGTTGGATGGAAGCAGGCCAGTTAAAAATGGAGACGCGGCTTTTCCCACCCTTCATTTGAGGCAGAGCTTAGGGAAAGCTGAAGCCACTGTGTGGGCTCTGTGCTCTGGCAACAAGCCAGCAGTGAGGGGGTGGGTGCTATGTCCTTGGTGCCACAAACCCGGGCTGTGCTGAGTGTGGGTGTGAAAATGCAGCGGTGGCCTTTGGACACTAAACCAGCCGTGCGTGTCTGTGGGGCTGGAGCGACACCTGAGACCTTGATGGGTCTCTGCAGGGGCTACGTGTCCTTCCAACAGCCAAACCCTGCTGGTGCTGGGGTGATGTCCTGCAGCCGTGTCCCTCCTGTCCCTCCCAGCCGGCACGAGCCTCGCCGAGGCCTTCAGGTCTGTGAGGATGCTGTGAGCGGGTCAGCTGCTGCTGAGCTCTCTGCTTGTGTCCAGCATCCCCTCCACATGCTCACAAAACCCCCTCCCTTCGGGGGATGGAAGCAGCTCCTGGGGATGTCTCTTGCGTTTTATTCCTGCAGACTGAATGTGAGACAATGGGGATAAATTTGCTGCAGCAATAAAACACAGGTTAGGAGAGATAATGATATTAACTGTGGCAGTCTGTCTCACTACCGGAGCAGCCTCTACCCTCTTCTGTCGTGTGATCAGGAGAGATTTGTGGCTTATTTTCCCCTGTGTCAGTGCAAAATGAGATGTGGGCTTTCTCCTGCACATGCAAATCCTGCAAGAAGTGTTGGAGGAGCGGGGAAACCCCAGCTTTCCCAGACAGCGTTCCTGGCTGGAAACAGGCTGTGGGGATGCTGAGGTTTGCTAGTTTCCTTTGAAATGAAGCCCAAACCTTTGTCAGTGCTTTGCTGGTGGATGGACAGAGGGGAAACCTCCTCTCTGAACAGGCTAAAATGCCTTTTGAGCAGGTCAAACTGCTTTCCTGTGAAAAGAGTTTTTGTGAAAACCAGTCCCTTGGGATTCCTCCCTGGGACATCAGTGCTGGCAGTCAGGAGCTGGCTTTGTGCATGTGCTGGTGGCAGCCAGGCTGTCCCCAGATCCTGCACTGCTGTGGCCATCACTGCTGTCCTTGCTGACCTGAAAAAGACCTGGGATGTGTTGTGTCCTGAGCGAGGTGGCTTCTCTGAAATGCATCGGTCTGGAGCCCAGATCCACAATCCTACAGCTGGAAATGCCAGCTGCTGAAGGAGCATGGAAATATAGGGCTTCTGCAGACCCTCTGTGGGGAAATCCCAGAATCACAGAAGGGTTTGGGTGCAAAGGACCTTAAAGTTTATCCAATCCCACCAATGTCCACTGGGACACCTTCCACTGTCCCAGGCTGCTCCAAGCCCTGTCCAGCCTGGCCTTGGACACTTCCAGGGATCCAGGGGCAGCCACAGCTGCTCTGGGCACCCTGGGCCAGGGCCTGCCCACCCTCCCAGCCAGCAATTCCCAGTTCCCAATATCCCACCTGTCCCTGCCCTCTGGCAGTGGAAGCCATTGCCTGTGTGCTGTCCCTGCAGGCCTTGTCCCCAGTCCCTGTGCAGTGATTGAAATCAATGACTGAGAGGATCAAGGAAAATCCGGAGGGAGGAGGGCACTGGGCTGAGCTGGGGCTGCTCTGCGGGCTTGCTTGGCATGTGGCTCTGCTCTGCTCTTCCAGCCTGGTGCAGGGGACATCCTGTTGCTGGAAGTGACCCCGATTTGCAAATGCAACACAGGGAGGATGGGGAGAGGAGGGGAAAGCAAATATTTGCCTTTCTGTGGCTGAATCCAGCTCGCTGATGCTCTGATAGGTCCCGCTCCTCTCACGCTCGAGCCTCTGCTCTTACTAGAATATTTTTGTTTGTACAAAGTGGGTCTTATCTCCACCGTAGCTGGGAATTGGGAGGCTGTGCTCTGGCAGTGCCTTTAATAATGCCCTGATAAGGGCTCGCTGCCCCTGGCAGGGAGAAGGAAAGCCAGCCTTGCTGCCTTACCGGGGAGCAGCAAGGGGAGAGGTGACACAGGGAGGAGGGAAACTGAAGCAGTGGCAAAGGCTGGTTTGGTGTCTGGGGTGAAGAGGGTGGGCTTAGGTTTGGATGCACCTCTGCACGGTGACGGCACCGTGCCATGACCCAAACCAGGATTTTTAATTTTTTTTTTTTTTCTTAATAAAGCAACTAAGAGTACTCGTTGGGAGGTTTGCAGCAGCCTCCAGTTTCACCCCAGTGTGGGATGGAAGGTAGAGCAGCTGTGAGGGGACATGAGCTGCTTCACATCTCTCTGCTGTTTGTAGGTCACAACCCCTTTGGACAGCGTCCCAAATCCCTGGTGGATCCACGAGTGTGCATGGCCACTAATGCCTCTTCTGATGCATTTGGATATTAGGCAAAATTCCTTTGTGGAAAGGGCTGTCCAGCCCTGGCCCAGCTGCCCAGGGCAGAGGTGGAGTCCCCATCCCTGCAGGGATTTAAAAGCTGTGTGGCTGTGGCACCTGGGGACGTGGGACAGTGGTGGCCTGGGCAGTGCTGGGGATGGCTGGAATTGATGGTCTGAGGGCTTTTCCAAGCCAAATGATTCTGGGGCTCTGTGGTTTGGAGGTGCTGTGGGACAGGCCCATTCTGTGGGTGGTGCTGTGGGTTACCATGAGTGCAGCTGGCAGTGACTGAAGCCACGTGAGTTCAGCCATCCCTGCCCAACCACTGACCCCTGCAGTTTGAAGGAACTCAGCTCTTGGGACTGACTATTTTGTCAGAAAGGGCAGAAACCTTTGGTCTTGTGCATCCTGCACTGGGAACTCTCAGCACGGCTGGCAAAAGCTTCGCTTTTACAATGAAATAAACTTGAATAATGTAAAGTTCATTCAATTTAGTTTTTTCTTCTTCATTTTATTCATCTACCTAACAAAGAATGAGGTCACCCCTTAGAGAAGAGAGAAAAGTAGCAGAGCAGTGTTTGGTAGAGGTGGATTTGAGTTGCTCTTTGGCCCTGGTTTGAGTGAGCTCATGACTTGTCTTCATGCACTCTGAAACTGCTATCACTTCAAGATGTATTGTTACTTGTTTTGCTGCTTTTCCAGTTAAAAAATAAATGTTTTCCTCACCTTGGGTGGTAGGAGTAGGTGTAACTGAGCCTTGAATTGGGTTAAGTCCTGAAGCTGAGCTGATGGGACCCCGTGGCTTCAGTGTGACCGTAACTCCTGTCCTTCCCCAAGGGAAAGGCATCCCTTGGGCAGGAACCGATTTCCTGGTGTTGGGGCAAAGCTCCTTGGGCCTGAGCCAGGGAATGTGTAGTGGGAACAGAAACCTGACAGCTGGGGTGTCCCTGTGATGTGGGAAGAGCCAGGGCTGAGACTTTCCTTGGTGGCAGCTCTGCAGCCCTGCCTGTGCCCCTCTGGAGCCTGTGCCTTTTGGGGAATAAAAGAAATCCTCCCATGGGACAGGGAAGGGTGTTCCTGTGAGTGCACACATCTCCTGTTGGGACAGGGATGTCCTGCGTGCCGACCCAAGAGTGGCTTTGCTGTGGGAATGGGGAAGGCACGAGCAGCACTCTACAGCTGAGATAAATTCTTTCGTTTGTTTTTAAATCTATTTTTATTTCCCCCTTCTGTTTGGCTGCTTTGTTCTGTGGACACCTCAGTGTTTCATGAGAGCCGTGTTTAATCTTCCTGGGAATGTGTGTTTGTGCACAGCTGGGGCAGCCACCCTTCCAGAGGGAAGAAATAACCTTGGGTTTGCCTATCTCTACTGGGGACATTGCCAGACCAGGGGAAAAAAAAAATCAAAATTTAAACCAGAAGGTAAAGGCTAGAAAAGCTACATTTTGTGGTGGTGATTTTTGTTTTGTTGGTTTGCTGTTTTTTGTTTGGTTGGGGTTTTTTTCCCCCCCCTTTGTTTTTGGTTGTTGTTGTTGTTTGTTTTTTGCTGCTTTGTTTTGGGTTTTTTTAAAGTAGGTTCAGGTGCCCTTCTTGCAAGCATTTTCCCACTTGGGCAGTCTTCTGTATGTTGTTCCCCTTCCCTGAGCCCTTCCTGCAGAACATAAATGCTGCTTTTCTAAAGGCACCACCTCCCAAATCACCTTCTGAGATTCAAAATTCAGGGGCTGATGGAGATTTTCTTTCCTGCATCCTTCCTCATTTAAGCTTTTGTCTCCCCTGCCCTTGCTGGAGGAGGTTGGATGTGGGATTTAGGGGATGCTTTTCCACGGAGTTGCCGCGTGGTGTAAAGAAGAGGCTGCAGGATATGAGTGTGGGAAGATCTGGAGAGCCAAAATCTCATTATTTCAGCTGGACAGCTAAAACTGTGAGGGAATGAGAAGGAAAAGAGCTGACTGTCCAGCCATGCTGTGCGTAGGATTTTATATAATAAAAAAGAAAACCTCATTTTGTTTGAGTTTCCTTGGACGTGTGTTTTGAACCAGTGTTAGCTCAGCAATTGCAGAATCTTGCTGGTTTATTTCACAGGAGAGAAGAGACAGAGTCTGTCCATGAACGTGGAGCGACTCATGACACAAGTGCTCCTCTGAGATCTGCTGTAAAGACATCTTGGGATCACCAGAGCCCGTACAAATCACACTCCCAAATACTTGGAAATTGCTGCAAGAAGGAAATTTAGGAAGAAGTTCTTCCCTGTGAGGGTGGGCAGGCCCTGGCACAGGGTGCCCAGAGCAGCTGTGGCTGCCCCTGGATCCCTGGAAGTGTCCTAGGCCTGGCTGGACGGGGCTGGAGCAGCCTGGGACAGTGGAAGGTGTCCCTGCCCATGGCAGGGTGGCCCTGGGTCCCTTCCCACCCAAACCATTCTGCCATTGTATGGAAATGCAGGAGCAGTGGTTCCCTCCCAGGAGACCTTTTCTCTGCCCTGCCATTCCTCAGCAGCTGGGAGTGTCCGAGTGTGTGTTCACTGCTTCAGTTACTTTAATTGAATGCATTTATTCCAGCTTTGTGTCTTGATCACTGGGGCTGTTCTCCAGGTGTCTAATGTCTCCTTTCTAACAGACCTTGTTGCTGGAATTCTTTAATTACCTCTGGTGAAACGTTGCTGTGTAAATCCCTGGTGATCAATTTGTTTTCCTTCAGTTGCTCAGCAGTGAAAAGGATGCAGAGGTGGCCCCGGGGGTCTTTCCAGCATAACCCCCTCTTGCTGGAAAATGCTGAAAAACGTCCTGTAACTTTAAGTCAAACCCCTTTGAATTAACTATGCCTGAGTGATGTTCCAAGAGGGGTTTTAATGCCCGAGTTCTGTAGATGTGAGGGGTTACTGTGCAGGTTGATTAATCCAATTACTTCTTTTGAGTAAGGTTAACAGTCCAGTCTGGTGGAGAGGTTGTACTGCAATTAACGGTGGATTTTGGTGCTGTTTGGGTGCAGTGGTGCCCAGTGGGGAGCACGGCTGAGCTCTGGAGGGGTGGGGGACGTGCTGTGGTACCCTGGATTTTGGGAGACACTGGTGACGCCCTGAATGCCACCGGTGTCGCTGCAGTTACAGCCAAGGAGCAGCCACTGCTTTAAACATTCCCAGCTGAAAGCCCTGCTGTCCCCTGGCTGCATCCCTGCACCCCAGAGCCAGGCTCCTCCTGGGACCATTTTCACCTAAAATCATCTAACATGGGGTGGTCACTGCCCTGGGAAGTGAACGCGCTTGTGAATTTCCCTACAGCATCACAGGGCTGTGTAACAGATAGAGGACTCTGAAAACACAAGGGGAAAGGGCAATTTTTGACTATTTAATTAAACCCAAAGGCTGTTTTTAAACTATTCATTACCAATCAGCCGTAAATGGTGTATATTGAGCACGTTTTGGATCCAGCTTATGTTCACCAAGGAGTGGTGAACGCACATGGATTTCGGATGGAAAAGGGGACAGCGAAGGCAAGGTTACATCACATCACTGCTAAAGGTTTTGATTAATTGAGAATTACAGGAGAGAAGGGTAATTAATGCCAATCAAGAGGGATTTGCAGAAAGTAGCCTGGAAGGATTTCACTCTTGCAGTACGACAGGCTGTTTGGTGAAAGTCATGCTACAGGAACACTTGGCCCCTGCGTGGAGTTTTTAGTTAGAAAAAGGCAGAACACGAGTCTGTAAAACCCCAATAACCTTATTTAGCTTACAAATTAAAAAAAAAAAAAATCTGCTTATCTGAGCTGTGTGTGAAAGGCTCATCCTGGGACAAGGATATTTTCGCGGTCCTGTGCAACGTGGGAGTTTTTTAATCGATCACTTGCAAGGAGAGGTGAGGAGTCCCGGAGGAGCTGACGTGGCTGGGTGGTGCCGGGGTGTGGCCATGGGCACCCACGAGTGCTGGAGCCAGGAGAGGTGCTTGGGGAAGGGGTGCCGAGCTCCCTGCTCCAGGATGCTGATGCCCACACCTCTTCCAGGGAAATCTGCAGGTGAAGTCCAGTTACCTGCCTTGGCTTTATCGGCAGATTTTTTTGTCCTTCCCAGGGACCCTGCAGGGATTCTGGGGGCTTGCAGAGCGTCCCTCTTTCTGGCAGGGGATGATGGACAGTGATGGTGAGCAAACGGGAAGCGTTTGCAGGGCTGAGCCAGGCCTGACAGGAGGAAAACTCTTTTGTGGGGCAGTGCTGCCCTGCTCGATGGAGCCCGGGAGCTGGGGAGGGGACTCGCAGCGGCGCCCTGGGCGCCGGCGTCTCTTGGAGCTGCTCTGATCCCGGTGAGCGCTAAGTTTGGAAGGGCTTTGCAGGGTTTGGTTAATTCTGCCGTGGAGCACATGCTGTAAGTCCAGGGGAGGGCCCTGCCTCGCACGCCGTGTCTCACCCGGCTGCTCCCAGCCCCCAGCCTTGGCAGCGCTGCTTCGGAGCCACCCAGGGCGAAGGGCTGCTGTGCTCAGCCTGATCCCGGCTGGAGGGGGGATCACTCAGCGCCCAGAGACACCCTGAGCGCTGCCGGCTCCCGTTAACCCGGCCCAGCTCTCCCCTGCCACACCTGGGGCTGGCTGTCAGCTCTTGGTTAGGGTGGCGCAGGTGACAGCGCGCGTCCCCCGTGCCTGGGACCTTGCTGACCCTGGCTTTGGGTTCGTTGCTTTTTAAAGGGAAGAGAAGCAAAGTGAAAGCAGAAGTTGCTGCACTGCGCGGGGCGAACCGCGGTGTCACAGCCCACGGGGCAGTGCCTCCCCAGCCCGGGAGGGACTGCCTTTTTTTTTGCCCCAGATTAAGACCAGATTGTTAATTTGCACTGTCCCAAAGCACCTGGGGCTTTACCTACTTCTGCAGCACCTGATGATTTACTCTAAGACGAATTTTGCAGTGAGAGCAGGGCTGTGTGTGCACTCAGGACCTTGACGCCGAACTTGTCACTCTTAATTAAACCTTCGGTAACGAGCGACGCCGAGATGCCACAAAAGAAGTGGCGGGGGAGATGTTGGGAACACACGAGCGGGCTGTTAGTTACATGTAAGACTATTGATTAGTCTTGGAAATTGTCCTGAAAAATCACAGCTAATTAAGGAAAAGCCTTCAAGGGTACCCCCAGTATTTCTGTCCTGGTGTCAGGGCTCGCCTGCAGCCCCCCCCCCCCCCCCCCCCCCCCCCGTGCTCGGTGCCAGTTTTCTGTCTGCCTTTGGTGACGTGGGGTTGGTGCAATGATGAACTGAAGCCCTTTAAATGCCCCTTCGTTAGAAATGCTTCCGACGAGCCAGTGGATAAAATGCTGCAGATGCTGCTTGTCCAAGCACTGCTCAGCTGCTGTGACGCTTTTTGCAAATCATCATCGGAGTTAATTTGGGCAGGGGAATAAAGTTCCACAAGGAGAAACGGAGCAGATTTAGTGCTGGTGGGAGACTTGGAGCCATCCATCAGCGTGACAGCTCTTCAGGGGGAGGGGAGAACGTCCCTGTGCCTCGAAGGCATCAGTGAAGCACAAATTCAGGGGCCCCTGCAGTGGCTGGGGATGGAGAGGTGCTCCCCAAAATTTAGGCGCCCTGCCTGTCTGGGTGTGCATTTGTGTGTTTGTCCAGGGTCCGTCTCCACTAGCGCGAGGATGATAGGGAATATGAGGGGTGGTGTAGATAATGCCCATCTTCCTTGGCTCTGATGTTTGTTTTTGTACATTTTTGTCAGCCCTGGGAAACACTCAATTTGCTCGTTCTCATGTTGAGGAATTAGAGATGCTCCCGCAGAGTGCCACAGCCTTTCCCTTTACATTTATGTTGTGGTTTGACATGAAGTGAATTTTTTTTAGGAAGTTGGGTCAAACTAATTAGTGGTCAGGTTTAGATATTGGCACTTGGAGTGACTACTGAAAGTATAGACACGCTTCTGAGAACATAGGGGGTTAAAAGCAAGAACTCTTAGGAGAACTTTCTCTTTTGGTTCTGGTCTTTAGAGAGTGCAGACCTCCCCTGCCCAGCCTTAGGCTGGGTGGGGGAGGGGAAGCTACGCAGTTTTATTTAAATAAACTGAGGGGGGCTGAAGGTCTGGAACTGAGCTAGCTCTTAGACGGAAGGGTAGAGAGAAGCAGAGATGCTTTTACCCCCCTTTAAGAGGGAAAGTGATAGAGAGTTTGGCGGTACTTAGAAATCTGTTAGTAGAAGAGAAGGAGAAGGGGGGGGATAGTTAGCGTGGGAGGTGGAACACTGGACTGAGATATCAGTTGTTTAGGGAGTCTGAACTTTTAACTCTTTCTAGGAAATGAGGGCTTTTTAAAAGTATTACTCTTCTTTGATTTGTAGTGGAAGAGAGATAGTCTGGGAACTGAGATGTTAGAAGAAGAAATATTTAGGTGGGAAGAGATGATGAAGTAGTTTTGGCTGGATTTTTTTTGTTAGCTATAGACTGAACTAAACTTTTTTGCAATAGAGACTGCATTTTAGGGGGATGCAGTGGTGACTTAAGGAGACTTGTTTCAGCTTTGAGCAGTACAAGAATGGTAAGAAACGAAAAAAGTTGAAGAGGGAATGGTGATACTTTCTGTCTTCGGGAAGAAGATGAGTCTTGTTTTTAGACTTTTCAGTCTTAGGGGAAAATAGGGGGGACTGTAGTCTCAGGATAAGAAACTGAACTGTTATATTTTTAGGTCTGTGGTAAAGCATCTTTAAAGGAGCTCTATGAGCAGTCTGTCTATGCACGGTAGTGAGAGCACTGTGACATGGAATGGAGAGTGTCACACTGGCAGATTTTTTCTGGGCGGTTGCCATGTGTGACAGGGAAACACAGGGGGGCAGCTGTGTTTCCTGGGGGTCTGTAGTACAAGAGAGACTTCTCTCTCTCTTGATAGTTTGAGTATAGATTACTTGAAAGGTGGTGATTTGATTGAGAATCTCGAGTGATGTTTTATAGCTGGGTGTTTTTAGAATTGGGAGGAGGAGGGGTGGTTTAAAAAGTTTTCATCTTGAATTTAGTTTATGTGTTTTCTGTATTAGTAGTAGTTTAATAAAGTTTTTTTTTTTTGTTATTAAGCTTGGGCTTGCTCTGCTCTGTTCTTAATAACATCTCACAGCATTTATTTAAAAAAAGTGCATTTGCATAGGGACGCTGGCATTGCGCCAGTGTCCAACCTTGACATTTTTGGTTCCCTGACCGGGAATCGAATTCTGGGCAGGATGAGATGAAGATAAGATGAGAGCTGTGAGATGAGATCAAAAGGAATAAGAGCAAAGCATGTATTAGATTATGGTGCCAATATAGAGGTGGAAGGTTAGTGTAGGTTATTGTTTTATGTAGAAGTGTGTTGAATGTAATTTTGATAATAATTTTAGAAATGTGTGTTCTCAGAGGCGAAGGGTAGAGTGTCGTGGTTTGACATGAAGTGAATTTTTTCCAGGAAGTTGGGTCAAACCAATCAGTGGTCAGGTTTAGATATTGGCACCTGGAGTGACCACTGAAAGTATAGACACGCCTCTGAGAACACAGGGGGTTAAAAGCAAGAACTCCCAGGAGAACTCTCTCTTTTGGTTCCGGTCCTCAGAGAGTGCAGACCTCCCCTGCCCAGCCTTAGGCTGGGTGGGGGAGGGGAAGCCACGCAGCCTTATCCAAATAAACCGAGGGGGGCTGAAGGTCTGGAACCGAGCCAGCTCCTAGACGGAAGGGTAGAGAGAAGCAGAGATGCCTTTACCCCCCCCCAAGAGGGAAAGTGACAGAGAGCCTGGCGGCACCTAGAAATCTGCCAGCAGAAGAGAAGGAGAAGGGGGGGGACAGCCAGCGTGGGAGGTGGAACACCGGACTGAGATATCAGCCGTCCAGGGAGTCTGAACTTTTAACCCTTTCCAGGAAATGAGGGCTTTTTAAAAGTATTACTCCTCCTTGATTTGTAGTGGAAGAGAGATAGTCCGGGAACTGAGATGTTAGAAGAAGAAATATTTAGGTGGGAAGAGATGATGAAGTAGCTTTGGCTGGACTTTTCTTGTTAGCCATAGACTGAACCAAACTCTCCTGCAATAGAGACTGCATTTTAGGGGGATGCAGTGGTGACCCAAGGAGACCTGTTTCAGCTTCGAGCAGCACAAGAATGGCAAGAAACGAAAAAAGCTGAAGAGGGAATGGTGATACCCTCTGTCTTCGGGAAGAAGATGAGTCCTGTTTTTAGACCCCTCAGCCCCAGGGGAAAATAGGGGGGACTGTAGTCCCAGGATAAGAAACTGAACTGTTATATCTTTAGGTCCGTGGCAAAGCATCCTTAAAGGAGCCCTATGAGCAGTCTGTCCATGCACGGTAGTGAGAGCACTGTGACATGGAATGGAGAGTGTCACACTGGCAGATTTTTTCCGGGCGGTTGCCATGTGTGACAGGGAAACACAGGGGGGCAGCTGTGTTTCCTGGGGGTCTGTAGTACAAGAGAGACTTCTCTCTCCCTTGATAGTTTGAGTATAGATTACCTGAAAGGTGGTGATTTGATCGAGAATCCCGAGTGATGTTTCATAGCTGGGTGTTTTTAGAATTGGGAGGAGGAGGGGTGGTTTAAAAAGTCTTCATCCTGAATTTAGTTTATGTGTTTTCTGTATTAGTAGTAGTTTAATAAAGTTTTTTTTCCTTTGTTATTAAGCTTGGGCCTGCTCTGCTCTGTTCCTAATAACATCTCACAGCATTTATTTAAAAAAAGTGCATTTGCATAGGGACGCTGGCATTGCGCCAGTGTCCAACCATGACAATTTAACACCCTCAGCAGGTTAGCACTTTCATTCTGTAGCTCAAAATGACGTTTTTTGTGCTTTTTAAGAAGTAAAACACTATTTATTTTTTTTTTCCCCTATCCCTAGAGCATGCTGCTGTTGTAGTGTGTGTCCCCCACTCGGAGTTGAAACGATGATTTGCCAGTCGTTTCGGCGTTTGTGGGGATTTAGGGTCAGGAAGAAGTTGGTCTTTTGCTACTGGAGGTCCCTGTTTTGAGGGGATACCCTCTGGGCTCGTGCTGGAGATGCTGGATTTGCGTTTTTTCCTCCCCAGCATCAGGTACCAGCACCGCGAGAGATGTGCAAACCTGGGACATCCCTGCCTGCCCTGCAGCAGGCAGGGACACCCTCTGCCACCCCCTCCTGTCCCCTGTGAGGGTGTGCCAGCTGGTGGTACCCAGCAGCAGGCTGAGAAGCCAGGCCAGGCTGAGACACCGGGGTCAGCAGGTCACGGCACAGCTTAGGGAGCCCTGACCTAAATTTGAGCTTGGCTTGTCTGTCGGGCAGGGGAGAAATCGCTCCTGGGATGAAAATCTCATCCAGAGGATGGGAAAGGGAGGATTATGGTTTGCCATCTGCCTCGATATTCAGTAATGTAAATAACAGTAAAAAAGGTAATGATCCACAAGTCCCTTAATGGGGATATTTTGCCTGGCTGCCAGAGCACCTCGTGGTGCCTTGCTGCGTCATGGGCAAAGCAGATTTTTCTCCTGAGTCACTGCCAAGTGGGGCAGAAGGGAAGTTTAAGGCAGCAGGGCACCCAGGAGAGGTCCCTTTCTGTGTCCCCCTCCTGCCAGCATGCATCCAGTGTGCGCAGCTGGTTTGCAAACACAAAACACATTGACCACAGCAGAGCCACTCCTTCCATAACCACCTGTGGCACCCTGCTGCCTCGGGCACAGTGGCAGAGCATGGGCCAAACCACCTGTGCTGCTGTAGTAGTGAAAATTAATGAAGAGAAATTTGATTTAGCACAGGGGCTGAGAGAGAAGCTGTGGGCATCCAGACAGGGGCTGCAAGTAAAGTCCTCTGTGGTGGTTTTTGTGGTTTTTTGTGGTTTTTTTTTTTTTGGTTTTTTTTTGGTTTTTTTTTGTTTTTTTGTTTTTGTTTTTGTTTTTGTTTTTGTTTTTTTTTGTGGGTTATTTATTTTTTTATATATTTGTTTATTTATTTAATTTATTTCTGGAAGAGCCTCTTTAAATTATTTCTGGGAAGCGATCTTCGATACTGGTTTAAAACTGAAAATAAGGAACAGAAAAATGACACCCCGAGCGTGTGATATGGCCACTTAATTCCACATTCAGTGTGTACTTTCCTCTTGCCTGAGAAGAGCACAGGTTGGGAAAACCTCAGTTTCAGTAATAGATAGCTTGTGAGTGAGAGCTGGAAGGTGGCTATTGGTGTGTTTGAGTGTAAGCTGCTTAACCATTCACAGGCTGTGTGTGTAAATATAAATATAAATATTCTCGGGAAGCCAGGGCTGACATTTGTGCTGGTTTTTCTTCTCTGTGTGCTTTTTGCCCTCTTTGAAAGCACCCAGCAATACTGGGCACTGAACAATATAGAATGAGGTTAGCATTAAGCCCACTGCAAAGGGAGAAAAGTAGAAGTGTGCTTGCTTTACAGAGAAAAATATACAGAGATCTGTCCCAATTTCCACCTCGTTCTAGTTAACATTTGTGTGTTCACCTTTGATTTTTTTAAAAAGATCACTGTTTCTGTTTTCAATAAAGTCCTTTCGTAAGATTTTCTTAACCTGCGTGGAAGAACCTTTGTCATGACACGCTACATGTTCTCCTCTCTTACTGAATTCCCAGTGGTGAGGTGGTTGTTGCTATTTTATTGCCAGTATTCTGGGTTTGCTGCAGTTTGTTGGAAGGATGCCCCTGGAAAAATGCCCTTGACCCGGGAGCAATGAAAACTTCCCGGGGTCAGCTGTGAGTGTTGGCATTCCTGAAATAACTCAGGGGATTAAAACCCAGTAATAATAAAGATGGATTTGCTGATGTCCAGCTCGCCACGAAGACTTGCAGCCGCCAAACGGCCCAGACGAAGCTGAGATCGCTGGTTTTTAATATTTTTTACTTAATGGAAGATGATACAATTTTCTTAATGTAATGAAAATGATGCTCTGCCCACGGAGTTGTAACTCCTTGCCTGCAGACCTGCATCTGTCCTCGCTGAGATGGAGCACGCTGCCCAGAGCTTGCTGGGAGTGCCTTTGGCCAGCACCGAGGGCTTTGAAACAGTAAAACAAGACCTGCCTCTTCTAATTTAATGTTGGTTTTAATCTGCATCCGCAGCGGCAGCCTGCTAAAATCTAAATCAAATCAGGAGGTGGGGATTGAATTTATTAAGCTTCTCCTTAAGCTGTGTGGAATAATGCAAGAGGCAGTGAGAGCACGGAATGGCTTTAGTTTTACTGGGGATCTGGTTAAAAAAAGTCACAAAGTAAACCAGATTTTTAAAAAAAAATTTTTTTTTTTTTAGAGGCGGAGCATGCGGAGCTATTTCTAGTTAATTTTAGCATTTTGTTTAAAGTCATCCTCGAGGACTGAAGGAATCTTTTTCTTAAAAAAACAAATTTAAAAAGGGAAAATGTATGGAAACCCTGGAGTGTCTGGAGGTTGAGTGGTTTGCCCAGGGTTGTGTCTCCTGAGCCCAAAGTCAAGTTTATCCTTCATTCCCAGTGCTTTGAGATGGGCCTGTGTGCCCTCTCCCTTAGAACAAGCTCCTCCAGCAGATCAAGAGGCTGATCAAGCTCTCAGGAAGCCCGGACAAGGCTTGTGGAGCGGTAAAATGATGCTGGAAATGTGATTATTGGAAGCAGCAGCTCACAGGGATGCTGTCCCCACCCACGCCTGGGTAGGCACCTGCCAGCGCCCTGGTTTTGGTGACACGGTGACTCTTCACCCGAGTGGGCTGATTTGTCAAAAAGAGGGGGCGTGAGGCTGTTTCGGGGAGCAGTTTGCAGAGGTCAGAGGCAGGGAATGCAGGGGAGGTGAGGGTGGTGAGCCCAGCGTGACCCCACCGAGGGCTGCCCCCAGGCCTCGTCGGGTTCTAATTAAAGCTGGCCTTGTAAAGATGTACCCGTGACAAAGTGCTTTTATCCCAGCGCTGTGCGGCTGGCATATCTGGGATTTACGGCCGAAAGGGAGGGCTCGGGTGGGGGTTTGTGTAGGAGCCCGCCCTGCCGGGAGGGCAGCAGGGAAGGGAGGACGGTGGAGAAGCACAGCGGGGTGAATGGTGTCCCCCCAGCCTGGATGCGTGCGTGTGCACGCACGAGAGGACAGCATTAGAGACGCTCGGGGAGCTGCATTCACAGCAGCCTGTGCCAACAGCCCCTGGCTCTGCAGCGGGGTGGGCAGCACTCGGTGCGGGGAGGGCTTGACCCCACCTGGGATCTGCCAGCCAGGGTTGTCCCCAGGGCTCCTGGGGCCTTGCAAACACCTCTGTCCTGTGTGGTGTGTTCTGTCCTGCGTGGTGTGTTCTGTCCTGTGTGGTGTGGTCTGTCCTGCATGGTGTGTTCTGAACTGCATGGTATGTTCAGTCCTGGGTGGTTCATTCTGTCCTGTGTGGTGCGTTCTGTCCTGCGTGGTGTTTCTGTCCTGCGTGGTGTGTTCTGTCCTGCGTGGTTCATTCCGAACAGCGTGGTGTGTTCTGTCCTGTGTGGTTCATTCTGAACTGTGTGGTGTGTTCTGTCCTGTGTGGTTCATTCTGAACTGCGTGGTGTGTTCTGTCCTGCGTGGTGTTTCTGTCCTGCGTGGTGTGTTCTGTCCTGCGTGGTGTGTTCTGAACTGCATGGTGTTTCTGTCCTGCATGGTGTGTTCTGTCCTGGGTGGTTCTTTCTGTCCTGCATGGTGTTTCTGTCCTGCATGGTGCATTCTGTCCTGCATGGTGTGTTTTGTCCTGTGTGGTGTGTTCTGTCCTGCGTGGTGTGTTCTGTCCTGTGTGGTGCATTCTGTCCTGCGTGGTGCATTCTGTCCTGCATGGTGTGTTTTGTCCTGTGTGGTGTGTTCTGTCCTGCGTGGTGTGTTCTGTCCTCCATGGTGCATTCTGAACTGCATGGTGTTTCTGTCCTGCATGGTGTGTTCTGTCCTGCGTGGTTCATTCTGAACTGTGTGGTTCATTCTGAACTGCGTGGTGTGTTCTGTCCTGGGTGGTTCATTCTGTCCTGCATGGTGTTTCTGTCCTGCGTGGTGTGTTCTGTCCTGTGTGGTGTGTTCTGTCCTGCATGGTGTGTTCTCTCCTGTGTGGTGTGGTCTGTCCTGCATGGTGTGTTCTGAACTGCATGGTGTGTTCTGTCCTGTGTGGTGTGTTCTGTCCTGTGTGGTGTGTTCTGTCCTGCATGGTGCATTCTGAACTGCATGGTGTGTTCTGTCCTGCGTGGTGTTTCTGTCCTGTGTGGTGTGGTCTGTCCTGTGTGGTGCATTCTGTCCTGTGTGGTGTGTTCTGTCCTGCATGGTGCATTCTGAACTGCATGGTATGTTCAGTCCTGTGTGGTTCATTCTGTCCTGTGTGGTGTGGTCTGTCCTGTGTGGTGCATTCTGTCCTGTGTGGTGTGTTCTGTCCTGCATGGTGCATTCTGAACTGCATGGTGTGTTCTGTCCTGCGTGGTGTTTCTGTCCTGCGTGGTGTGGTCTGTCCTGTGTGGTGCATTCTGTCCTGCGTGGTGTGTTCTGTCCTGCATGGTGCTCTCTGTCCTGCGTGGCCCCTTGCATGTGTGTGTGTGTGTGTGTGTGTGCACAAAGTCTGGGAAAATCAGGGTTATTATTATTATTATTATTATTATTATTATTATTATTGTCATTATAACTCTCTAGTGTTGTGGTCAGGGTGGCTGGTGGGACGTGCCCACACCCACCAGGCTGTGGGCAGTGGGTGCTGAGAGCTGTCACCCTCCTGTCACACCTGGGTGGCTCCTGGCCGTGGCTGGTGATGAATTGCTCAGGGTGGCCCGTGGGACCTCTTGCTGCTGCTGCAGCTGTACCCAGCTTTCGCCCTCAAGGCGTTGACAGGCGCCCCGTTTCAGGCTGCTCCGGGGTCAGTGTGTCCCTGTCTGCAGCCACCAGTCCAGGCAGGTCCAGGGCTCAGCCCAGCCCCGTGTGCAGGTGGAACCTTTGCAAGGTTGCCAAGACCAGCAGCACCTTGTGTTTGAAGCTGCCCTGAGCCGGGTACATCCTGATCCTTGGCTATTTTGGGCACTTCTTGGGCGTGTCTGAGTCTCACTTTTTGCCAGCAGAGAGCTGGCATGCTGGATGAATACACAGTGGTGGGCTGGTAGGGGTCCCAGCCAGCCCCTTCCCCACTGCAGCCTCCCTTCTTCGTGGCAGGGGAGCACTGAAGGCTCATGAGGTGCTAGAGCTGGCATGCTGAGAAAATTCAAGTTTTCACATCTTTTCCCCCACTCCCTGGTAAAACTGTTGTTCTGGGAGTATGATCATGTGTCTCCATTAACATCTAAAGGTTCCTGCTGCTGTAGCTATTGAGCAGCTCTAAAAATAATTACGTGTGATAACATACAAAAATCTATTGCTTTTCAGCTGCAAAGTGGCCTGTCAGGTGGTGGCTGCTGCTGTGTTAACTCGTTGGTTGGCACAAAATGCTACTTGGACATTGTGTGCTGGGGTTTGGTTTCAAATGGAGGCCAAAACCACCTTGGGGGGGCTCTGGGGCTGCTGTCACTTGGGTTGGCCGGGATTTTCCCCCAGCCCCTGGTGCTTTGAGTAGGAACAAGATGCTGTAGCTCTCGTTTCAATCAGCAGGAGGAACAGAGGGGAGAGCTGCCCCAAAGGATCAGTAAATCCGTGGTTATTGGAGGGTTCCTGTTGGCTCTGTGGGCTGGAGGAGTCCAGCACCAGCCTGGCTCCGTGAGCCCCACAGCCAAAGCCCTCATGGGCACTTGGGCTGGGCTGCACAGGTCTCCATTGCTGGCCCTAGCTTTGTAGATGCAAAAAGAAGGTTAAATTTAACCTAATTCGCTAATTCATTTAAATCCAAGCGTGTTCCTGGAGCCTGTTTGTGTGTTCACCCCCAGCTGGAGGAGCTTTGGTGTCCTCATTTGCCTGCCTCTGCCCGTGGCCGTGGGCTGGGGCCAGGGTTTGCTCTGTGGGGACCAAACTGCCTTGTTTTGAGCAAAATAAACACACTTTGGTGTAGGGACTGCTGGGGGGGAATTGTGTTATTTCATAAAAGCCTTCTGGCAGGCTGTTTTTCTCTTCCCAGGGAAATTAAATTCCACGTTTACCTTGAGACTTTACCCTGCTTTGTTAGATTGGTAAGGAGCCAGTGTACACCTTGTCCAGGAGAAAATTAGACTGAAAAATTAGACTTCTGGTCTGTAATTTACCCCAAGAGCTAAAACTGGATTTATTTTTTCTTTTACTAAGATAAATGGTTTAGCTGCATTGACTTTACAATAAGTGTGAGGCTGTATTACTGGAGAATTAATTTATTTCTCATTTAATTTCCCGAGGTTTCATCGTGTTTAAACTTTTTCTTTCTTTTCTTTTCTTTTCCACCTCTCCAGTACACTAGGGTTTGGGTTCCTGACCCTGATGAAGTTTGGAGATCGGCAGAAATTATCAAGGATTACAAAGAGGGAGATAAAAGCCTCCAGCTGAAACTTGAAGATGAAACTGTAAGCTTTTGAATGTCATTATTCTTTTTAGCAATTTAAAGCTTCGAATTAATGTGTGAAGAAGGTTGAGCCATTTCATAGTTCCTGTGAAGTGGTTTAAAATGTGTTTTATTGCTTTAACACTTCCAGCTTTTCCCTGCCTGGTCCCTCCCTAGGCACTTGTGTTACAGTAGGTTGTGAGAAAAGCCCTTGACCTCCATCATCTCTTTTCATCTCCTGGCAAACTTCTAACAGTCTGTGATACCAGGATATATATATATATATATATATATATATTTTTTTTTTTTTTTTTGGTAATAGCAGCAGTGTGTCAGAAATGCCAGTTTGTGCTTTTTGCTGCCGAACAAGCTGTGGAGAGCACGGCTGGTGGCATCCACTCAACCTGTGGTACTGATGGAAAACCCACACACGGCTCAGAGGTGACTGCTGTGCAACAGCTTTCTCCACGCCTTAGTTTTTCTCTCTGAGTATAATCTTACGCAAACCTCTTTTTTTTCTCTGCTTTATTTTTAAATAAGAAAAGCTTTTAAAAGGCAAAACCACAAAACTCATTTAAATGTAGATGTTCTCTAGCAAGCGCTGGTTCCAAATGCGCAAACAGCCCGGGCTGTAGCGTGTGTACAGGCAGCAATTAACCATCCCCAGAGCAGGACAGAGGCTGGGGAGGAGCAGCTGCTCTCTGTTCCACACAAAAACCTCGTGGAGTGGGACGCTGGGTGACAGCAGGGAATTGCAGATGAAGTTAACCACGGCATTTGCATCAGCTGCGAATTCCCAGTTTATGGGAAGGGAGCAGCCGTGCTGTGTGCCCACCATGAGCTGCCTGCTGTAGCGGGAAGAATAAATACATTTTTCATGGAGAATTGCACCTAAACCATCTTTCTTCATTGAGCAGGTGGGGTTTCCTGATCTGTCCAGGGCATGATCTGCTCCGATGCCTGGAAGAGTTAGTAGAGACCACCCACTACAAATTCACATGTGCCGAGCAGGGCGAGTAATTCCCATCCCCTCCAAGCCAGACATTTCCCCACTGTGGGGAGCATTTTCACCATATTGCCTGATGGAAGATGGAGAACAGGAATGAGCTGTGGTTGATTAGGCAGCTTTTCAGAACAGTTTTTCTTCCAGAGCAGCTGAAGCAGGGGCTGCTGGCAGTGTGTGAGCGTGCCCCCTTTGCAGAGAACGTGGCTGATGTCGGGGTCTGCACCCAGTCCTTGGTGTCGTTGCTTCTTCCCGGCTCGGCCTCGGCTGCTTTTGTTGTCCTGCCCAGTTTGCTCTGCCAGCATAGGGCAGCTTCCTGGGGAGGACAAAGGATGGAGGATGCTTGATGCCTTTTCACCTTCCACAGTGATAAATCTGGACGAGGAGATGCACAGATGCTACCCTGCAATCCCTTGGAAGCACTAGGCAAAGAACCACCATTTTATCGTGGAATGGTTTGGGTTAGAAGAGACCTTAAAGTTCATCCCATTCCACCCCCTGCCATGGGCAGGGACACCTCTCACTGTCCCAGGCTGCTCCAAACCCTGTCCAGCCTGGCCCTGGACGTGTCCAGGGATCCAGGGGCAGCCACAGATGCTCTGGGCACCCTGTGCCAGGGCCTCACCACCATTACAGCAAAGAATTTACTCCTAATATCTTACCTAGGCCTACTGTCCTTCAGCTTAAGGTAATTCCTTCTTGTCCTGTCCCTGCATGCCTTGTCCCCAGTCCCTGTGCAGCTCTCCTGGAGCCCCTTGAGGCCCTGGCAGGGGCTCTGAGCTCTCCCTGGAGCCTTCTCTTGTGCAGCTGATCAGCCCCAGCTCTGCCAGGCTGGCTCCAGAGCAGAGGGGCTCCAGCCCTGGCAGCAGCTCCGGGGCCTCCTCTGGGCTGGCTCCAGCAGCTCCACGTCCTTGTGCTGTTGGAGCCAGGGCTGGACACTTATGGGTGTGTGGGTGCCTGTCTCAGCCACAGGAGTTCCTTTCTTCCACTTGTTCTCAGGCTACCAAAGTACACCTGCTCTGAGTTGCTGAGTGCTACAACCCCCATCTTCCCTTCCTGGTTGAGATCTCCTGCAGTTTCAGCACTTGGGCAGGAATTATTTTTTTCCTCTTTAATCTGGATATTTCCTTGGAAAGTAAAGGGACTGAGGGGTCCTGCAAGGTCTAATCCTTTTGTGCAGCTGAGTTCAGGATCAGCAACATTAAAGTAGAAGGTGATTAGCAGGTGTTGTAGGTAGGAGCTTAATAAGCATGTGACAGCCATGGTGGAACATGGAACATCTCATTTTGGGGTTGTGTTAGAGACCCAAGGTCTCTGGGAGGCCTGTTTGATGCTTTCCTGTATGAAGCCCTGCCTGGATCTGTGTCATGTTGGACTGAAAAGCTCTAGCAAAAGGGAGCAGCACTTGTGTGCATCAGGTTGGAGACACCCAGCACACGTACCTTCAGGGGATTCAAAGCTGTAGAAAGCCTTTTGTTCCTGACAGCCAACGTGCATTACCCAGCTGTTCAGTGCTTCCTTTTGTCCTTGTGCTTTAAGTGAGTCTTCACGGGTTTTGTGGTTTCTGGCTCTGCTCTGTATGCAGGAGTGCTCCCTCCGAATGAAGAGCTGACTGTTAAATATCACAGGGCATCCCTGGTGTGTTTGCCATTGAGATGTGAGGCTGAGTGCAAACTCTTGAAAATTGGCATTGACAACGTGGAACTGGAGGATAAAACCAGCCTGAGGTTGTCAGACGTGCTGAGGGAGCCTGTCCTCGTGCACTTGGGTCAGCTTTCCTTGTGCTGTTTGCACGGGCAGGGATCCAGTGGTTTTGTCTGGAAGCTGGGATTCCTCCCTTCTGATGGGAGCTGAGCATCAGGCCTCCTTTCTGAGGCACCCTCTGGGAAGCAGCATCACTGGCATTATTTTTTTTCTTTCCTCTGTAAAGAAAAAAAAAAAAGCAGTTTTTCTTTAGTTGATGGCTCTGTTGCTCATTTGGGGATGAGTCAAAAATAGCATAAGGCTGCCCATATGCCAGCTTCACCAGTGTAACCTGGCTCCTCAGACACTTCAGCAGCAGGGACTCCGTGCTTCTCCATGTCCTCTCTGCCTCAAGGGGTGCCAGGTTTCAGGTATAAAAGCAACCTGAATTAAAAGTGAGCTGTGAAATCGCTCTGATGGTAAGAACATGGTCTAGTTTGGAATGAGGCTGCTTTTCCACGAGCAGGGAGATGCTTAGATCAGATGAAGCTGTGGGCAGCAACTGACAGAACAAGGGGACACAGCCTCAAGCTACGTCAGGGAAGGTATAGGTTGGATATTAGGAAAAAAATTTTCACTGAAAGAATAATAAAGTACTGGAATTGTCTTCCCAGGGGGGTGGTGGAGTCACCATCTCTGGATGTGTTCAAAAAAAGACTGGACATGGCACTTGGTGCTATAGTCTAGTTGAGGTGTTAAGGCACAGGTTGGACTTGATGATCTTAGAGGTCTCTTCCAACCTCATTACTCCGTGATTCTGTGTGATTCTGTTTCTATACGCTGCCTGCGGTTGAGCCAGGGACAGGCAAAATGACTCGCACGATTTCAGAAGGCAAAGTGAGCGTTTATTCAAAAGCACTTCTCTTCTTTTATAAAGAACATCATGAACATTAATTCCATTGGTCTTAGAGTAAAAACATTTCACCTGACTGGTACACTGGACTTAGGTCAGTGTGGTAGAACAGATCTGTAAACAATGTGAACGGAAAGCAAAATAACGGATTGCTTACATTCCTCTCGGACTTTTTCCCGGGCTTAGCCTGGCAGAAATCTTTCTCTTTTTCTCTCTGACTGAACTGAGAATACCCACAGCCGGCCGCTGCTCGGAGCTGGCTGAAGGCTGTTTGTCCCAAGGCTGGCCTGAAGATGACTCAGGTAGGGCCAGGCTGGTGCTCGTGGACCGTCAGTGTCCACCAGGACCGTGTGATGGTCAGCTCCAAGCCATTACCAGAGGGGTGGCCTGGCAGTCTGTCATCCAAGTCCCTATAGCATTTATCATCAAGGGGCTTTTAATTAAATTTAGAGCAGGGCGTGTAAGTGCTTAACAGTAGCAGGAGTTATGCCTGGAAAAGCTACAAGCCATAAAGGAGCTGTTGTTTGTGGCAGGCATGTTCTTCTCTCTCTCAAGACTTTTTCACAGAGAAGCTCAGAGGGAAGAAATAGAAAACAATTTCTATTTCTGCTCCTTGTTTTTGTCATGTGGAATGTGTTTGGAGAATTGTTTACCTGGGGTGATTGCTTGATTGGATTCTGGTGAGGATTGTTTGAGCCTGATGGCCAATCCAATCCACCTGTGTTTAGAGTCTCCAGAGAGAGTCACGAGTTGTGTTAGTTAGATACAGTAGTTAGAAAATGTAGTTTTAGTATCTCCTTTAAATAGTATATTAATGTATTATAGCATAGTTATAATAAATCATTCAGCCTTCTGGACCAGAATCAGACATCATAATTTCTTCCCACCGAGTTCACCTGCATTTACAATAGTTGGTTTTTTTTTTTTGTGTTTCTGTGTTCCTCGTGTGTCTCCTCAGCTCTACGAATACCCCATCGACCTCCGAGGGAGTGAGCTGCCCTTCCTACGCAATCCAGACATCCTGGTGGGGCAGAATGACCTGACAGCCCTGAGCTACCTGCACGAGCCTGCAGTGCTGCACAACCTCAAAGTCAGGTTCCTCGAGTCCAACCACATCTACACCTACTGTGGTGAGTGTCCAGACTACACGTTCAGCTCCTGAAAGGTTGTGGGGCCACAGAGAAACCCCTTGGGACCATCAACCAGGGGCTGCAGAATGAGGAAAGTCTGGGGGCGATGGGTTTAGGGTGGGTGTGAGGTATAAGTGTGTGTAAAACCAGAGGTGGTTTCTGAGGGTTGGTGCACTGTGACCTTGCTGAGCTCTTGGTGGGACCATCTTGATAGATGAGTTTGAGGCCAGCCTTGCATGTGCGTGGCAGCCCCCACAGGGGAAAAGCAGGACTTAAAAAATCAGTGAACAGCAGCATGGCATGCCAGACAGAGAGACATTACTGATGGATGTCCATAGCAGGTTTTCCTCCAGAAAAAAAATGCAAAAAAACTTCCAGCACTGCCATTTCCTTCCTTTTCTTCATGGCTTTGGGAATTAGAATCTAACTCCCAAATTCAGAGCAGGAGGAGGGCAGGTGTGACCTTGGGTTTGTGACTTTTGGGGAGGGTGCCCTGCCAAAGATACTCAGGACAGCAGTTACCTGTGGATGGACAGCAACAAGCTGCAGCTTGAAAAATTAACAGGAAAGGAAAGAAGGCAATTCATAGAATGCCAGACTTGTTTGGGTTGGAAGGGGTTTTAAGAATCATCTTGTTCCAAACCCCACCTTCCACTGTCCCAGGGTGCTCCAAGCCCTGTCCAGCCTGGCCTTGGACACTGCCAGGGATGCAGGGGCAGCCACAGCTGCTCTGGGCACCCTGTGCCAGGGCCTGCCCACCCTCCCAGCCAGCAATTCCTTCCCAGTGTCCCATTTAGCCCTGCCCTGTGTCCGTGGGAAGATGGGAAGCTATTTCCCCTTGTCCTGTTGAAGCTGGTGTGTACAGCTGTGACTGTGTTGCAGTTTGGGGCTGCAGAGGAAATGCTCGGCAGGAGGAGATGACATTTTAAAGCAGCGCCCTGAAAATACGTAGCCTCTGTGGCTCTCAGTGATGTTAACTTTCAGTATTTGATGATGTGTAGTGCTGGAACACTGGCATAACTTGCAGCCTTTTGCAGCTGCACTTGTGCCTTCAGTCACCCACAGGCCTGCTCTCACCCAAAATCAGTGAGGTTTCGTGAGGGCAGCTTCTCATGAAGGTTCATGATCGTCTGGAGCGCAGCATTAATGGAGATGCAGGCGTTTGGGCTGTGTAGGTTCAGTCGCAAAGCTCTGCCTGGCTGCAGCCTGCCTCGTGCTTTGGTTATGAAGTGGCTGGGAAGGGCAGGAAGGTGCTTTTGTCTGAAGTGAGCAGAGCCCTTCAGCTTGGTTTGCGTCGCGGTTTTGGTGAGTCAGGGAAAATTGGCAGGTGACCTGAGCAGAACCGGGAAGCAAGCAGGCAGGAGCAGGGCTCGGGGAGGTGAAGCAGCTGGGTCGGTGTCCTGCAGGGGCAGGTGGTGTGACAGTCACTGACCTTTGCCTTTCCCGCTGGGTGCTGCAAACTGAGAGTTCCAGTGCTCCTGTGGTTGGAGCGTGCCCGAGTCCTTGACCGGCCAGGCCGGGAGCACAGAACTGGCCCCACAGCCAGGTGCACGACGCTGGCCCCAGAGCCAGGAGCACAGCTCTGGCCCCAGAGCCAGGTGCACGACGCTGGCCCCACAGCCAGGTGCACGACGCTGGCCCCAGAGCCAGGAGCACAGCTCTGGCCCCACAGCCAGGTGCACGACGCTGGCCCCAGAGCCAGGAGCACAGCTCTGGCCCCACAGCCAGGTGCACGACGCTGGCCCCACAGCCAGGTGCACGACGCTGGCCCCATAGCCAGGAGCACAGCTCTGGCCCCACAGATGGGTTCACAGCACTGGCCCCAGAGCTAGGTGCACGATGCTGGCCCCAGAGCCAGGTGCACGATGCTGGCCCCAGAGCCAGGAGCACAGCTCTGGCCCCATGGCCAGGTGCACAACACTGGCCCCACAGCCAGGAGCATGACGCTGGCCCCACAGCCAGGTTCACAGCACTGGCCCCACAGCCAGGTGCACAACGCTGGCCCCACAGATGGGTTTACAGCTCTGGCCCCACAGCCAGGAGCACAACGCTGGCCCCACAGCCAGGAGCACAACGCTGGCCCCACAGCCAGGAGCATGATGCTGGCCCCACAGCCAGGTGCATGACACTGGCCCCACAGCCAGGAGCACAATGCTGGCCCCACGGCCAGGTGCACAATGCTGGCCCCAGAGCCAGGAGCACAGCTCTGGCCCCACAGATGGGTTTACAGCACTGGCCCCACAGCCAGGTGCTCCTGGAGCTCCTTGCAGGGACAGCTGAGACCTGCCTGACCCAGAACTCCTCAGAGGTGGAGCTTGGTCAGCACCTGGGTGTGGAGCAGCTCCCTGGAGCCCACGGGAAGCACACGTGTGGCTTGGCCTCTCATTAGGTCCCAGCTCAGTGCCCAGAGCTGGAGAGGAGGCAGACATTAGAGCCCCAGAGCAGGCTCTGGCATTCCTTTCCTGTGATTTGTGTATTTCTGTTTGATTTGGGCACATCCTTTGTCAGGAGTTTTTACTCGCAACCCAAGCCAGGGGAAAACCCGGGATGTTTGTTTGGCTCTAGGAGAGCTTTGGTTGCACAGAAATTGTTTTTCTGTAGTGCTGGCTCAGGCTGCGTTGATCTCTCCTCACTCCTCCAGCAAAGTCTGTCTTCACACCATGGGGATTGCTGCATATTTTTGCTCTTCTCACCAGTTTTGTGCATCTCCTCTGTAGCTGTACAGGGGCTCACTGCCTTGCTCTTGGAGGGAAGGCCAAGATAAGAATTCCGAGCCCTTCCCCATTCACTTTCTTTGTTAGCTCTCAATCACTGTATTTTACAAATCTTACTGAAGCAACTAACACAAGCCCTGAAAACCCTGAAATATCAAGACCCTGCTTGGTTTGTGACACACCTGCCTGCCTGTCTGCCCTCAGGTATCGTGCTGGTGGCCATCAACCCCTATGAGCAGCTGCCAATCTACGAGCAGGATGTCATCTACGCCTACAGCGGCCAGAACATGGGGGACATGGACCCCCACATCTTCGCCGTGGCCGAGGAAGCCTACAAGCAGATGGCCAGGTCAGTGGGGTCCCAGCCACGGGGGCTTGGGTCCAAAGTGGGCAAAGATGCCATTAAATGCTCCAGATACTCAGTGAAGGCAAAGTCGTGAAAGAGAGCGCGCTGGAGGTCAGGTATTTCTAATTAATTCTGCCTAATGACTTGATCCCAGTATTGCACCCAGACTGCTGGGCTGATGGGGATCCCTGTGGTCCTCAGGAGCTCAGGGGTTCTGTGGGGGATCCCTCTCTTGTTGCTTCTTGGATGAGTTTCCTGGAAGAAATTCAAACCACTCTGCAAATGTCATGTTTAATAGCTTAGAGGAAACCACACTTCAGATAATTCGGTGAGATCATCAAACTAAATCCAGAAGTAGTGTTAGTTGTTGTCTCGTGGAGATATTGTGATTTTGAGTTAGGTGGTAGCTGGCAGATACTTGGAGATATTTATGGGTCCCTCAAAGCAGTGTCTTCACCAGATGGATATGGTGAGAGTTTTACTTTATTTATTTCCGTGCTTGTTGTGCTGCTGCGGACAAATGTAGGATTTTGTTCTTAACAAGTAAGTCATGGTCCAAAAGAGAACTGGGGAGGAAACTGAAAATTGTTGTACCAGGGATCATTTTATTATAGTTGTCAGGACTCACACAGTGTGTTTTTGTTTGCTTGTGGATTAGCTGAGATTTTGTACAGCCCTGGCTTTTAATAGCAAGAGTAAGCCCTGAACCATTTTCCAAGGTTCTTTCTTTCTGCTGTGTCTGGATTTCAGTGGTGAGTTAGGATGCATTTCTAATAAAAATGAGCTGGATTTCAATCCAGAAATGCATCTGGAGGAGCACTGCCACAGCCAGAGAGTGAAGGGATTGCACCCCAACAGAGTCCATCCTGCAGTTCACTTCCGCAAGTGCTTGTGCTCTGGGCAAAACTGCTTTGAGAAGAGTTCAGGAATTTGCCTGTAGAAAGACTTGGGATTTTGTCCTTGTGCGATTCCAGACTGAGCAGCAAGCTGCAGGGTTCTTTTTAGAAGATACCAGGATTTTGTCTGGACAGGACCTGTGGGTTTTTCAGGGCAAGTGTCTAAAATACAAGGCAGCAGCTCGCTTTTCTGCTGAAGTTTGTGCTAGGGACAAACTTCAGGTGCTGAAGTTTGCCAGGGTGCTGTTCTCCCACATCCCTCAGGAGCTTTGCAGGCAGTGGGCTAACAGCTCTAGCCAGCAATGCTTGTCTCTGCTTTCCTCCTTATCAGAATAAAGCTACTTTTGACAGCAACTCATAAAGGATAACTGAACTCTGTGTGGTTCAGACTGCTCTGTTTTCAAGGGGACAGGAAAATAACCACCTTCAGAGCTCTTAGGCAAGGTGCTCACTGCTCAGTGCTCCTCTGGTGCTCTCTCTTTCGGGCTGTTATTATGGTAATTGCAGGCTTGGGTACAAAAGAGGGATTCAGACAGGGCTGAGAGGAGATGGGGACATGGATTAGAGGAATCTACCTGGTTATTTGAAATCTGCCTTCAAATGTAGCACACTGAGTTTTAAGTCTGAGTGCTCCTGGGTGGCTGTTGTGTTCTCTGCAGCTTGATCTGAGCTTTTCCCTCCAAGGAGAGTGGTGGAGCTGTTGGGGCAGGGGGTGTGGATGGCATTGCTCCTGGGTGATGGATAAAGGCCATTGAAAATGACTTATTTTTGCCCTTTTTTGAGCCAAAATGCCGACTCTGTGGGATGAGTTGTGTCTGCAGCTCAGCTTTACTGCTTTGGGGTGAGATGGGATGTGGCTTGTTAAACCCAAACTGGTGCAAAAATATCACTTGTTTTGCAGTTCAGCTTTTAAACAATTGGATTATGTCTGGTGCATCCGTATAGATCAGGAATAAAACTCAAGCCTGCCGTCTCAGGAGGTCAAACTTGCAAGGTGACTGAGGAAAACAGGCAGGAAAACAGTCTGGCCAGTCCTGGGGTTTTTTTTAATATTTTATGCCCATTAGCGGCCCAGAGCACACAGGGGAAGCGCAGTGAAGGGGATTGAATGGGATTGAGTGGATGGCAAGGGAAAAGGGACACAAAACTTAAAGACTCTGTGTCAAATGAAAAAAATTGGAGGTAATGAGATTTTTATTTCTCTGAGCTTTCCATGCAGAGACAGGGTGCCAGGGCAGAGTGTAAGGCAGTCAGTGTGTACAAGTGTTGGTGACTTGCTCCTGTGCTTTCCCACTGCCTCAACCTCAGTGCCCAAGAGATGGGACAGGAGGCACCTTCACAGGTGACTGTGTGGCATCCTCTGTTTGCTTTTGTCTCGCCATCAGAAAATGCCAATTTTAAAGGAAAAGGAAAGAAAAATAAAAAATAAAAAAGGAAAAAGGAAAAAGGAAAAAATAAAAGCCATTGGTGGGCTGTACAGGGGGGTTGCAGAGGTTGTGTGACAACACCTGATCCCTGTTTTGAGTCAGAATTTTTCATAAAGCACCTGAACACCTACAGTGGATTCAGTGTGCATTAAAACTCCCCTTTAAGTATGAGCTTTTCACAAAGAGGATGTTCTTGCAGCACTTGCATGTGAAACAGCTTAAAAAAAAAAACAACAACAACAAAAAAAAAGGGCAAGTGATTAAAATTCATATGTGACATCCTCTAATTTTTACAGTGACCGGCTCTTTAGAAACTCCCCAGACACCCAGTGTGGGACTAAACCCACCGAAACAGTGTTGTTTTAAACAAAACGAGCAGCATGGAGTCAGTTTGCTCCAAGGGCTGCAGCTGGAGGCGGAGGAGTCAAGTGTAGGGATGGTGGAAGGACGGGTCATTTAGTGATTATTAGTGGCCCTGGGTTGGAAGCAGTGAGTGCCTGGGGACACGGATTGCCTGCGGGGCAGTGCAGGCACCTGCTCTGCTCAGGGTCCTGTCCTGGAGAGGTGCAGTGGGGCTGGGGGGCCACAGAAGGTGTTTGCCCTCCTGGGAGCAGTCTGAAAGCTGTGCCATGGTCACACGGAGGGACAGCACAGCCGCTGATGCCCTGGCTGATTCTTGCTTTTCTTGCAGAGGAACAAAAGATGCCTTGTGTGCCCACATCATCCTGGCTCTCATTTCCCTGTGTGTCATCGCTCTGGGCAGGAGCTTGGAGCCTGGCAAAAACTCCCTCTGGAGAACCTCCATTTCTACTGCAGTCAGCCTGTCCTGAGCAGCACATGTTTCACACTGCTCTGTGCCAGCACTGCCGAGGCTGAGCTGGGGACAGCTCTGAGCCCTTCATGACAAGGACCCTGAGGGGCTGGAGCGTGTCCAGGGCAGGGAACTGAGCTGGGAAGGGGCTGGAGCCCCAGGAGAGGCTGAGGGAGCTGGGAAGGGGCTCAGCCTGGAGAAAAGGAGGCTCAGGGGGGACCTTGTGGCTCTGCACAGCTCCTGACAGGAGGGGACAGCCGGGGGGGTCGGGCTCTGCTCCAGGGAACAGGGACAGGAGGAGAGGGAACGGCCTCAGGCTGGGCCAGGGCAGGCTCAGGCTGGACACCAGCAGGAATTTCCTCATGGAAAGGGTGCTCAGGAGCTGGAAGGTGCTCCCCAGGGAGGTTTGGAGTGCCCATCCCTGGAGGTGTTCAAGGAAGGACTGGACGTGGCACTGAGTGCTCTGGTCTGGTGGCACAGTGGGGATTGGGCACAGCTGGGACTTGATGGTCTTGGGAGGGCTTTTCCAACATTAGAGAGTCCACGATTCATGCTCTGACACCTGAATGTGACCCACTAGTTGTTGCCAGCTCCGTGGAGGAAGTTTGGATGGTGACAGTGCAACACCAGCTTCCCCCCTCCCAGCCTTTGGGAGCTTTAGCTGTATTTTTAGTTAGATATTCCCCATCTTGTCTGCAGCTCCATTTTCATTCTTGCCAGCTCGACTTGTCAGTGTGGTCCTCATGTTTTCATGTGATGCTGGGCTGAGTCTGTTAGGAAAATCACTACAGTGGATATATTTGCGTGACTTTTCTGTCTTTGGCCCTTGTCTCTTCCTTTTCTACCAGCTGGGTTCGTTCTGGGCACAAGCCAGGAGTTGCTAGTCCAAGTAAGGTTTCTTAATTCTTTTGGGTTTGTTGAGGTTCATTTTCTTGGTGGTTTTTGTTTTGTTTAGGTTGTGTTGCTGTTGTCTATGTTTTTTTTTTTCTTTTTTTTGTTTGTTTGTTTGTTTGTTTGTTTGTTTTTTGTGGGTATTTTATCTATTTATTTATTTATTTGAATAAAACTCATGCGTTATACTTAATAACATACAGAATTGAACAGCACTAGGTGAGAGGGGCAGTGGAGCAGAAGAATGGGCCCTCCAAAGGCTGCCAAACATATCTTGAAGGCAGGGAGCAGGCAGCAGAGGTGGTCTTTGCTCAAATCATAAATCAAACACTGAAGGTACCGTCAGCCCCTTCTGTGTGTTTTCCATGTGGCAGCTCTGGGTCTCGCTGTGGCAGGAGCCTTGTCTCCCTTGTGTGGGCCCCTGAACGGGGTGACATGGCAGCAGCCTGCGCCAGGCGATGGACACAAAGGGAGTCCAGTGTCCAGCTCCCACCGTGGCAGAGATCTCAGGCACTGAAGGACTTGTGAAAGCCTCCTGAGAAGTCCAAGGGCTGGGTCAAGTGCCGTGGGCTTTTTTCCCTGGTGCCTCCGTCTGGCTGATGCTTTCACAGGTGCATCCCCGCAAAGCTGTTCCACGAGGCCAGGCAAACATATCTTGGGTCTGTTTCATGTGGAACTGCTAAACCCGAACTGCGGAGCAGTGTGATGTTCTGCCAGCAGCACGGAAGGGCTCTGCAGGCCTTACCTGACCCTTGCAATGTCAGTGGGAAGGCAGTTGTCCTGGTGACCTGTTGGTTGGACTGGAATTTCCTCCTTCCCCCCTTGAGGATCTGCTCACAGTGTTGTTGATAGTTCTTGCAGAAGAAATCAAATAAGAAATGCGGGAGTGATTTGATGGATGAGTTCAACTCCTGCATATCTTGTCTGAACTGCAGCTCAGTGGGTACCAATAACCCCTGCCTGGTGTCTGCAGTTCCAACCGGGCTCAGCATCTGTTGTGTAACTCCTGAATTGTAAATTGTGTGGAAATAGGGTGTCTCCTGCCTTCAGCCCCACTGCCACGCGCTGCTTCTGTCACCAAGTGCTCAAACACTTGGACTGCAGACAGGTAACTCGATGTAGCAGTGGCTTTCCATTTTTATTGGAAGTTACTGCTCCCAGGCTTTGCACAGCACTGTCAAAATCGCTGCTCCCTGCAGCCACAGGGGAAATGCCTGTGTCCTGCAGAGAGGCAGGTGCCACTGGGGCTGCCTGAGGTGACCACAGCTCTCTTTTCTGCCCTGGGGGGCAATGCTGGAGCTGGAAAAGAGCAGAAATTGCAGCGACAGCCCTGCACACTAGCAAATAGACTCGGGGAGGGGTGTGGGCACTGTGGGGGATGTCTTTTCATAGCACTTCAGATTTCAAGCTTTTACAGGAGGATTTAAAGCTGTACAAAGAGAGAGCAGAGAGGAGTTAAGAGAGAGATTAGCCCCCGACAGAGATGCAAGGGGAATCAGACTGGCACAGTAAATAAGGCTGTTATATTAAAGGCAGGGAAGGGTTTTGTTTGTCGCCAGGGGAATGAGGCTGGGTGGGGGCTGGCAGGGAGCTGTGGGGCTGAGCTGTGCTGCTGCTCACCAGGGCTGTGCAGCAGGGGTCATCCCAAAAGTGAAGATCTGGTCTGAAAAGGGGACAGGAAGAAAAATAACTCAAGAGCCTTGAATTTAGGAAGCTGCAAAACCGAGGGAGTTCTTTTCTGTTTAAAGTGGGATGGGGATGAGGGGAAGAGGTTTTGCAGGAGCTATCCCATGAACGTGCTGGTGCTGGTGTAAGACCTCAGGGATTGCTTTTCTTCTCCCGAGGTGATATGTAGAAAAAAAATAAATTGGGAGACACTCCAGGAAATGTTTCCCAAGAACTGGAGGAGAGACCCTCTGGTCTTACTTGCTGTGGCAGTGAACAGAGATGCTCTGAGAAGTAGCCAACTAATGAACTTTTTGTAAATGTATTTTTTTTTTTCCTTTTTGACAATTTAGAATAGAGACTGTGCTATTTGCTGGCAGATTTAATAATAAATGAAACATCCCCTATAGAAAAATCACAAATACTCATAAATGGGACAGAACGGGCATGGGAAAGCTTAAGGTAGAGAAAGGCCAGTGCCTTACTGAAAGTAATGAGTGTGTGTGTGTGAAATATCACTGACCAGAAAGGAGGGATAATAGCCTACATCGAACATGTAATGACTGCTGTGGTGCAGGAGAACTGCTGGAGCTCCGAGGGGAGACAGCTGTAACACCACGTATCATTAAACATTCAAAACAGCATTTATGAGCATAATTACATCATCAGAGCCCAAAGACTTGTGGTTGGCCTTGCCCACCTCCCAGTCACTGCTGGCCACCCCACGTCCTCAGTGAACTTATGGAGGTCTCGGGACGGGGAACCCAGAGCGTGGTTCCTGAAAATCCCTTCCTGGGGTTTTCCTCGTGCTCACCAATTGATTCATTAGTCAGATGGCAGTGTGGGAGTTTTCCAAGCAGCGGTAGCTTAGGACGGTGGTCAGCCAGAAGGACCTTCTTTCTGGGGCTGGCATGGGGTGGAAGAGCAGCTGACTTGTCCTCCTGGCGCTCCAAAGCTGATCTGCTGGCACAGCGTCCCAGGGCTCCTTCCTGTGCGTGGTGCTTTTTTGGGAGGACGCAGCCCCAAAGCCTCCTCCCTTCTGCAGCGCTCCAGCAGCTTGCAGGTGGCCTGGGCTGGAGCCAGGGATGCTCTGTGATGTGATCCCGGCACAGAAAAGAGCATCAGGGTGCCAGAGAGCTGAGGAAGCTGGCCGGGTGCGTGTTTTGCTCTCCTTGGGAACAGCACACAAAGGAATTGCTGACCTCGTTTCCGTGAGGCCGAGGAGCTTGTGTTCCTCCCTGACGGGGCATGCAAAGCATCAGTCCTGCGGGAAGGTCATCCAGACTGGAGACAGCTCTGCATTTTGCAGAAACTCGGAGCTGTGAGGGTTTTCCGTGCTGTTGGACGGGCGTTTCCAGCCGGCTGTGTGAAGCTTTTGGGGCAGAAGAGGCATTAACAGGCCGGGGCCCGTGCGAGTTCCCGTGGGGAAAACGCCTGGAGCGCTGGGACACCTCATGGAAGCACTCTGGCCTCTGCAGAGACGCCGTGGTCTGCTCCGTGGGGTTTGGTCTCGGCGTTGGGAGCGTGGGGTTGATGAGTGCCAAAGAGAGGGAGCAGCCCTGCCCCGCCGAGCTGGCGGTGAGCGCCGCGCAGGAGAAGGCTCGTGCTGCACCTTGCCTGGTCTCCATGAGCGCGCTCGTCCTTGCCCATTCCGGGCCACACTGCTGCTTTTAGGCTTTTTTTCCCAGCAACCGAGACGTTGAAGGCCCCATTTTCTCTCTGGCTCCTTGCTGAAACCCAGTGGGGTGTGAGCAGACGGACTCCAAAGCTGCGCAGGGTGAATCCCGGGGAAAGCGTCGCCCCCAGTGCATCTCAGTATCACGGGACATGCTGAGCTGGAAGGGACCCATCAGGATAATTAGGTTCAACTCAAGTCCACCTCTTTGTAATGCAACTCGTTCCTTGTGACCTTGTGTTTTGAAGCTCTGATATGGGTGTAGATTGTTGGTGAAAACTGTTATTTTCCCCCACTAGTATGTGACACTGTATCAAAAGTTATCCCTTCAAAAAGAAAATTATCTATGTTTAAATACAGTTTTCTGTGTAAAAAAAAAGAAGGACCAAAAAAAAAAAAAAAAAAAAAAAGGTTGTATAGGGTAATCCATGCCATTTATGAAAGATACAGAGTGAAAAATGACCCAAATGTGTAGCTTGTGAAAATCTGTCTTTGTAGTGCTGCTGGCTTCAGCAGCTGCACCATAAAATGTGCATTTGCAGCTGATATTTGAACATGCAAACAGAAAACAAGTCCTTAAACATTCTTGTTCAACTGGATGAAAAATATCTTCTTGGGTTTCTCTGAGGAAAAAGTGTAACTGCCCCTAAGTTGTGGTTTTCTGTTTACCTTGAGTAACAATGCCAGGGATTCTAAAAACCCAGATTGGATCCAACAAATAAAAGAAGCTGCTGCCACTCTCAACAGTGATGCTGCTCCAAATTCTGGTTATCCCACAGAAATGGGAACAACTCCTGGCTTCAGAGACCACTTCAGAGAAGGTTTTTCTCTGTGTTATGATGTTGCAACACTCTGATTTTCACCTCCAGAGTGCAACTTGTGTTTGTTCATTTGAAAGCAGAGTCTGAGTTTTTCATCATTGTTGTTAGTACTCGAGGGATGCAATCCAGTGGTAATTAAGTTGTTGCGTTTTTTGTATTTCTAGCAACACAATGCAGTAGCTATGCCTTGGCAGCACTGACAATGGAGAAATGCATCGGGGCTTTTGTGGGTGTTCCCATTGTGGTCAGGCTTAGTTCAAACTGCAGTACTTAAAGGATTTTTAATCTTCAGATTGCTTTATGAACACTAATCCTCCAAGCAACCTGAAAGAAGTAGGTTAAATATGATTTCCATGGTGGAGAGACTTATTGACTCATTCCACGACAAAGAGAATTAGTGTCAGATCGGGGATTAAAGCTGAAGTGACCCCTGACAATTATTCACAGGGTCTGGCTCTGTCTTCATTTATTCCAGATCCTTTTCCCTCTTGGAAAAGCTGTGTTTTTAGTGCAACTGGTTTTGCTCCCGCTGCAGAGACCAGGATAAAGTTGTGCAGTTAAGCTGCTTGTGCCAGTGGTGATTTTCTGCAGGGATGACTAGGAAAACAAGTCCTAGATATTCCAGATCCATTCTCATGGGTTTGGATTGTTGCTTTAAAGAAAGCTGACTTTGGAAAAATTCCGACTGGTGATATATATGTCCGAAGAACATTTTGGGTATATTTGTCTTCAAATACTGTTTTCAAGCAGTGTTGCTGAATGCTGAGGGTGTAAATATCTGCACTGAGGTGTCCCCTGTCTCCTCTGTTTCTGGCAGAGCAGTGGTGAGAACTATCCCTGGATTCAAACCCTTTTTTATTGCAGTGGCTCGACCATCCCCTTTTCTGAAGTGAAGATTTCCCAGGGATGTTCTGCCCCGCATTAATTAGATAAAGTGGTGGGGGCTGCACATGGAAACACTGAGCGGTGCCACACTTCTGCTCTGATGCAGATTGCTGTGTGTCCAGCTGGGCAGCTTGGGGTGTTGATGCTTCTCCACACCTTTCCCAGGCTGTCTGGGGGCTCCTCCGAGGGCAGCAGTGTTCTCTGTGTTGCTGCAGGTGAAGGACTTACTGCTTTAACAGGCAGGGAAATATGTTCCCTGGATGTAAAGGCTGGTAATTAGCAGCCAGTGCTAATCAGAAAAGGAATCTGAAGTGCTCTTTCTCTTCATAACTGACAAACTGACTTTTGTTTGCCTTGGGCAGCACCTTTGGATGTTGCCTTTCAAAAATGGTATCTATTAGACTTCTAGAGTAGGTATAAAGAAGGCATTTCTACAGGTTGCCCAGAGCACCTGTGGCTGCCTCATCTTTGGAAATGTCCAAGGATGAGCTGGATGGGGTTTGGAGCAACCTGGGGTAGTGGAAAGTGTCCCTGTTCATGGCCTTTACTAGATGTCCTTTAAAGGTCCTTCCCAACCCTAGCATTTTTATGAGTCCATGCCATTTTCCATGTGTTGTAAAAGCACCAGTGGCCCCCTCTTAGTTCTGCTGGCTGGAGACCTCACCTGTCTCTTACTGTGCTTGGTCCTGAGGGGCATTGCTCTTAAGATGGCAAATACCTGCAGAAAGATATGTTACCCACCTCCAAAGCACCTCTGGAGCTGCTGGTGCCTCTTGCACTGAAGAAACCACTCTGGATCTTGTTCTGGTTGGACTTCTGCTCCTTTGTGGTTTTATTTGCCTCTCTGATGGCTGGGGGCTGTAGCCCAGATCGTGGTGTGGTTTTCCAGCCTGAGCATCATGTGAGCTGTGAGGCACGGGGAGAGGAGCCCCGATGAACTTTGTGGCAGCATAAAAAGCTGTGGTGGTTGCCCTGAGGTGCACAGGACCACCCCGCAGCCCCAAGGATGAGATGGAGCAGCACTGCCATGCTGCAGCAGAGGCATTATTCACCCATAAACACTTCATTTTATCCAGGTGCTTTTCAATAGTAGTTTTCTCCTGTGCTGGCACTGCCAGAATTGAATGTATTTCAAGCAGCCGTGTTGCACACTGTGCCTGCACGGTGGCCAAACATTCCAGTGTCTTTTGTTCCACACTGAACACAAACACCTCCTGCCTGGCTTTAACCATTTCTGCTGCCTGAGCATCCTGTGTGCTGCCAGCTGCTCCGTGGGGTTCATCGATCTTCCCCTGCTGGCACCAGCAGTTAGTTAACTTGTACACTGGAAAGGCTCTGCAGCCTTTATTCCTGAAAGCTTTTATTCCTGAAGTTGGAAAATAAATGTCTGAACATGCACTATCCACCAAAAAACCCCAGAAGAGACACATTACTGCAAATGCGGGAGGTTGAGTGGCCTGCTAAGAGCAGCTTTCTTTTCAGTTTATGTTATTGATATACTCCAGAAGTTTTTTTGTGCCAGGGAGAGCTCACCTGTCCCGTTTCATACTGCAGCACATCAACCATTAGGGCAAATTCTCGAGAAACTCTGGAAAAATGGGACGTGGCAGAGTGGCTGCAGTAGCAATAAGTTGTGTTGGCTGTAGTTTTGTCACCAGGCTCAGTGTCTTTCGGCAAATGTCTTGTCAAAAGGAGGCAAGCCAGAGGGAGGCATAAAGCACTCAGAATGCCACTTAAAGCCACTTTTGTTATGGGATCTGAAGCCCAGGGGAACTGTGGGTCTGGGTTGGTCCTTACCTGGGCTCTCAGGTGGGTTGGTCTCTGCCTTCCTCAGCCTGGCCCACCCCAATAGCTGGCAATAGAGATATCATGAATGAAGTCAAAATTGGTGACAAGAACTCATAATTGTGAATCTTAAAGAGAAAAAAAAAAAAAAAAGGGTTACCAAATACTACCTTGCAGCAGTGCTGTCTGGATGCCAGGTAATGCATCTTTTGAGATTTTGGCCTCATTTAGCTGAAGACTCACTCCCAGACTGGTGGAGCTTTTGTCTTACAGCTTTAAGAGAAAAGTGGCAGGGAAATGTTATCTGAAATGTGCCACTTGGGCCATACCTGTCATGCAGAGCAGGGTGGGAAACAATAATTCTGAAGTAACTCTGAGGCAAGTGCAAGCCATGCCGGCTTTGCAAGCCATGCCAGCTTTGCATTTTCAGGGATTTTAGTTGTCACCTCTCCCTTCTGCTTCTCCCTCACCTCTGACCAAGGACAGCCTGTTCATCCACCATTGCAGCCCGTGCCAAAGCCTCTGTCTGCCCCTTCTGTGGCAGCTGACAGGAATTTTATCTGTTGGGTCCTGCTGATGGCCAGTGTGGGATTTCACTGGTGGAGCTCAGCAGTCCACGAGTCACTGAAACCATGGATCCATTAAGGCTGGAAAAGGCCTCTTGGATCAGGTCCAGCTGTCAGCCAGCACCACCAGCATGTTCACCTCAACCAAGTCCTCAAGTGCCACATCCACGCTTTGTTTGAACACTTCCAGGCATGGGGACTCCATCTCTTCCCAGCAGCCCAGTGCTGGGGCTTGGCAGCCCCTTCCATGAAGAAATTTTTCCAGATATCCAATCTAAGCCTTCCCTGGCACAGCTTGAGGCCATTTCCTCTACTCCTTTCACTGGTTCCCTGGAAGGAGAGACTGACTACCCACCTGACTGAAGATGATAAAACCAGGGGAGAAGCTTCAATCAGAGCTCAGTCAGAGGTAAACCGGGACAGCCATCAGCTGTCCCAGGAACTGCTGCTCTGGGTTCACCCAGCTCCCTTCTGGGGCTGGGGCTGTGTCACTGTTGGACACAAAATTAGTACACAGAAGCTTGGTAAGTTCAAAGGAGAAAAGGAGAAAGTTTTATTCAAACATCTGGTATTTATAGAATTCCAAAGGTGACCGTGGATTGGAGGATGGAATTACCACCTCTCCAACCACACTGGTCTAAAGATCAATCAATCATTTCTCTCCACCCACAGAGAAATATGTAAACTATTCTGTTTATACATGAAATTGTGTAGGAACTCTGACTCTCAAATACGTAAACATTTTCAGAAGGCTAAAGAAGTTTTATGATGACTTTAACACTTTCAAAAGAACTATAAAAGAAAACTTAACACTTTTAAAAATCAGGGCAGCAGGGCTGAGTTTCCCTTCCCCTCTGTGGAGCTGGCACTGCTTTTCCTCTTCTGGCTGGCCATGCCTGGTGGCTCGTGCTGCCAGGAGAGGTTTGTTGCACACCTGTGGGAGTCCAAAGGTGTGAGACTGGCACGCTGGCAGCCCCGTGCCTGGATCCTGCCAGCTGGCTGCGGGAGAGCCTCGGTGGCTCTGCCAAAACCTGCTGAGGGCACGACGCCGTGACTTAGCAGGAGCAGGCTGTCCCCACCCGGGGTGAGTCACTGGGAACGCGGGCTCTGGGATGTTGGCTCCTGGCTGAGGGCGTGCTCCACTCACAGCCCGTGTTTCTGCACTGCTGCCTGGTTGCTGGGGTGCTTAGAGGCTCCTCTTGCCTTCCTGTTGGTTGGTGGCCAGGAGAACTAGCTGGCATGGGGATGGATTAAGATACACTTTGAGAATTGGTGTCTGAAAAGTAGAGAGAGCTGGAAATTATCTTGTCAGGCCGCTGCTGCTGAAAGCGTCTCAAAGTCATGGCTACATCAAAATGTTACATGTGACTTGGCTGAGGTTTTTTCCTCAAACCAATTACCCTGAGCCTAGAAGGAATTAAGATGTTTGTGCCTGACAGTGGAGGGAAGTAATGGTGTGGTGTGTCTTTGTTGGAAGTACAAAAGTGGGGTATGGCAATTATTTAGCCTCTGTCCTCATCTGGTATAAACTTGAACTGAGTATCTTAAATTGAAATGTGTTTTGATGGTGTTTCCTGATGTCAAGAGAACTGCAAGGTATAAATTTATTGTTGTACTTGTGTATGGGATTTTCTGTGCCTGCTTTCAGCTGTGATTCATGGAAGCCAGGGCAGAGTCTGGGAAGCTTAAGTTGATCTTACTTAAAAACACACTCAATTATGTCCTTACAGCTTTACCCAAGAGCTCGGGTATTTTGGGAGCTTGTAGCAAATCCTGCAGTGAAAACTCTGCCCTTCCCAAAGTCTGCAGCCAAATTGCAGAGTTGCTGGGTTTGCTGTGTGCTGATGATGCCCCGGGGAGCGAATCCCACTGCGGCAGAGGCGCTTGGCCCTGGAGCCAGCAAACCTTTTCCTGGAGGGATGTAGGTCTGAAAATGAGCTCCTCTTACCGCCTTGGCCCTTCCTTTGCCTTGCAGCTCAAGCATGTTGAACAGATTAAGTATTTGGGACGTATCTGGTGGGTACCATGCTGGGAAGGACTGGCTATTTCGTGGTGACTCGTGCAACGTCTTTTGTGTGAGTTATTGGTTTTGCAAGCGGGAAAAGGCATTTGGAAGAGTCTGTGCTCTCTGCAAGGCTCAAGAGCTGCATGAGATGGTTCACGCTCAGGTTCTCCGTGCAAAGTCCCGTGCCCTGGAGGTGTCTGGTGAAGTACCTCTGCACTTCAGATCAGTGACCTCGCAGTGTCACAGGATTTAGGGATGAGTCGCTGGTGAGAGTCTGATGTCAGACATGCTTTGTATTGTTGTTGTCAAAATTTGAACCAGGTGCTGGGAGTTGTGTGAAAATACTGATACTCATATAATTGCATAGAGAATCAAGTGACTTCTTCTGTGCCCCAGTTTTAGGATGCTTCATTTTACAACTTCAGTATTTTTAATGCATTTTGAGTGCAGAGGAATCTTTCTGATTAACTGTGTTTTAAAAGAAATTTTCACAAGTTGACTGTGTTTTAATGAGCAAAATATCAAATGCTTGAGTGAAGGAGCTGGGAGGGAAAATTAAATATACAGTATGAGGAGCTGATACTCAGCCAATGCCTGTTAATAGTTCTCCAGACAGATGTCCAGCAGCAGAGGTTGGGTGTTGTGTAAGAAATGGGCTTCCCGGAGTCTCAGGATGAAGGAGGAAGCAGTGCTTCCTGCAGAGGCTCAGTTCCTGCTGTCTCTGCAGGCCTCTGGGGATGTTCTGGAGATGTCCAGCGTCCCCCATGTTTTCTCTGGGAAGTGTCACAGTTGTGTGTCACTCACTGTTACTTTCCTAGCCCAGAAGAAATCCAGTCTCTGTAACGTAGGTGGCCACAGGGCGAGGGACCAGCGACACGGGGGAAGAGGGTGCAAGCAGCTGACGGGAAAATGGATTAACTCAGGGAAGCTTATCTTTTATTGACTTTGCTGCTCTGGCTCCCCCCAGGGATGAGAAGAACCAGTCCATCATCGTGAGCGGGGAGTCGGGGGCGGGCAAGACCGTCTCAGCCAAATACGCCATGCGCTTCTTCGCCACCGTCGGGGGCTCCGCCAGCGAGACCAACATCGAAGCCAAAGTCCTGGCCTCCAGCCCCATCATGGAGGTAACCGCTGCTCCCTTTCCTTTGTCCTGATCACTCTGTCTCTCTGTAAGTCGCAAGGACAGTGAGAGCCCCCGGGGACTTGAGGGAAAGGTCTGGTTTACAGCGTAACAGCGTCCTGGAACTGGACTGAAATGCAGAGATGCACCAACAGCCTCCATTTAGAACACCCCGATTGAACCTGTATTTGATGGTCTTAAAGCTGAGCCTGAGTATCCCCAACACATGTCTAGGAGCTGGGCTTTGATGGGGCTCCAGTGTGGAGAGCCCAAGCAGAGCAGCTGGCACTGTTAGTGTTTTATCACCTTCTTCCTCTGTCACTGCATGGTGCCCCCTAATCTCCTCCTTTTCTTGTGCAAACATGGGATAGAGAAGGAAGGGATTAATCTGTTTGAGATATTTAAATTCATTTTTATTTTTGTTAGTTTTCTGTTGCTATCAATCACGTACTGGCCTCTTCCCCTAGGCAACAGCAATGGGACAAAAGGAACGTAGTCTTAAGCTGTGCCACAGGTGGTTTAGGCTGGACATTACCAGGAATTTCTTCATGGAAAGGGTGGTCAGGCATTGGAAGGAGCTGCCCAGGGAGGTGTTGGAGTCCCAGCCCATCCCTGGAAGTGTCCAAGGAAAGCTTGGACATGGCACTGAGTGCTCTGGGCTGGTGACAAGGTGGGCATCAAGCACAAGTTGGACTCAATGGGCTGGGAGGGCTTTTCCAACCCAAATGATGAGTCTTGTTATTGGGAAATCCCTGCTCTGAAGGAAAAGAATTCTTCTTATACATAAAAAAGAAAGGGGAAAAGCAGCTTTGTTTCCTTTCACTGAAGCCAGATGCTGAACATGTATGTCTGAGTGCCTAAATCCCGTTTTCCAAACAGATTTTGGAGTCATGAAGTACCTTCACTTGATTTGGGCATTTTCAAAGTCCGTGAAGCTCTTCAGACTCGTGTGGCTTTCTTTTCAAGGCAGGAACCAGCAGTGCTGCTTTAGTGGAGCGTGGTGCTGTCCTGTGCTTAACCTTAGGCTTGGCTCAGCCTTCAGGGAGGCTCCCCATCACGGTGCCTTGTGCCAGATTGTCTGGCAGACAGAGAGGGGTGGCTGATCCGGGGTGAGACGCCGCCTGACAGGCAGCACGTGTGGTCTGACACCCTGCTGCCCTGCTGCTGGGGGTGAGCTGCAGTGTCCAGGCCAGTGGTGCTGCAGGTGAGCGGTAAGAAAAGCCAAGAGGTGTGTGGCTGATGGGGAAAACTGGCTGGTTTTCTGCAGGTTGACTCCTGGTAAACCTGCTAGTTTATTCCTTTCCTCACCCGTCTCCCCTGCCTCTGTGAAGTGTAGCTGCAATACCAGGGGGAGCACCTAAAACCATCCAAGAAAAAAAATTCATAGTGCACACTATTCTCCTGTATGACCCCAGAATTTTATTGCTCTAATTTTCCTGCCTGTGTTCAGTTCTGGCTGTAATTTCTAAGTGCTGAGGCCAGGCAACCTGCCTGTCTTTATTGGAAATTGATGAGAACATTGCCTATGCAGAAAAAAAAAAAAACCATAAAAGAAAACCTGCCTGGTTTGCAGGAAAACCCTGAGTTAAACGGGCTTGTTGGGGAAGGAGACCCCTCCAGGGTCATCCAGGGAATACTTCCATCCAGGGAAGCTGCTGGTGTTGACTCTGAACAAAGGTGGGGGCATCCTATAAGGTGGAGCAAGAATGTTGAGGCTTTTGGGATGTGGATGGTTTAATTACTGTACAAATACTTGTTGCTGTTTGTCTGCATTTTTCTTCCATAAAAACCCTGGAGACAGCACATTTTCAGTGAAGAGTCCTCCCCAAAGTCACATTGCTCCTCTGCCTTCTTCATCTGGGAAGGGGTTTTCCTCAAAACCTCCTGTGGCTGTTTATATAGCACTGATGGCAAATCGAAGCGTTTAAAAAAAAAAATTAAAAAATTCAATTAAAATTTAATGTTTAATTTTGTTTGTTTTATGCAGGCCATCGGAAATGCTAAAACAACAAGGAATGACAACAGCAGCCGCTTTGGGAAATACATTCAGATTGGCTTTGATAAAAGATACCACATCATTGGTGCCAACATGAGGACGTATCTTCTGGAAAAATCTCGGGTTGTATTTCAGGTGAGGAGTTTTGGGGCTTTTTCCTTTTTTTTCTTTCTATATATGGGTGCTATATTCCAGGAATTCAATAGTCTGGGTCTTTTCTATGGATAAGGAAAAAAAAAAATCTCTTTACAAATAGAACTACAGAATCATTTAGGTTGGAACTGACCTCTAAGACCGCCGAATCCAGCTGTCCCCCCAGCACTGCCACACCCATCACAGAATCATCATCATGGAATGGTTTGGGTTGGAAGAGATCGTAAAGATCACCTCATTCCACCCCTGCCATGGGCAGGGACACCTTCCACTGTCCCAGGCTGCTCCAAGCCCTGTCCAGCCTGGCCTTGGGCACTTCCAGGGATGCAGGGGCAGCCACAGCTGCTCTGGGCACCCTGTGCCAGGGCCTGCCCACCCTCCCAGCCAGCAATTCCTCCACAATATCTAACTTAAACCTACTCTTTGTCCAGGGGAAGCCATTACTCCTTGTCCTGTCCCTCCATGCTCTTGTACAAAGTCCCTTTCCATCTTCTTTGTGATCACATCCCCAAGTGCCACTCCCACACGGCTTTTAAACCCCTCCAGGGGTGGGGACTCCACCACTGCCCTGGGCAGCTGTGACAGGGCTGGACAGCCCTTTCCATGGAGGAATTGCTCCTAAACCTCCCCTGGCACAGCTTGAGGCTGCTTTCCCTTCTCCTGTCACTTTCTTGGTGGACACAGCTTCCAGATGTGTCTTTTAGAATCAGTCTTTGAGTTCTTTATGATTCCAGCCTGATGACTCTTGTCCTGGGCTAAGGTGTACCTGGGAGACTTGTTAGATAGAGAGCCAGGGAGAGCAAATGGCAGGCAGCAGTGTTCAGTTTTGAAGACGAAGAAGGGGCAGGAGAGGGGCTGAGAAGGTTGATGTCTCTGCCACAGCACATCCCTTGGGTTTCTTGTGCAGGCCCAGGAGAGGCTTCCTTAGTTTCTGCTTGGGATGTAGATCAGAAGCTACTGCAAAAATTTTGTCCTTACCCGAAAAAAAGAGTGCCCCAACTACAAAAATCTTAGAAACCTGACAACTTTGAGAAGCCACGAGGAGTAAACCACCTTCTTTTGTATTACTGTGGGTTTGCAACTCAGTGCTTGCTGCTTATTTTAGCCTGGTTACTCCAGAGAGGGATAAGATGTGGAAGGTTGTTGTAGATGTTGGTGAACTCAATGGGAAGAATGATGATGTCTAACTCTATTTTAGAAGGCTGAATGATTGCTTTATTATTATTATGTTATAATACATTAATATGCTATATAAAAGAGGATACTAAATACTACATGCTACTTTCTCTAACTATTGTCTCTAACTAACTCACAACTTGTGACCTTGTTCTCTAGAGCCTAGACAGAGGTGGATCTGATTGGTTGTCAGGCTTAAACAATCTACTATGATCTAACTAAGCACTTACTCTGGGTAAACAATTCTCTAAACACATTCTACAAGAGAAAACAAGGAGCAGAAATAGAAATTGTTTTCTCTTTCATTTCTCTCTGTGTACCTCAATAAAAAATCTTGAGAGAGAGAGAAATGTGCTTACCACAGAAGGTAATACAGAATTGTTGACTTTCTTTGCCAGGTGAGCAGTGTGTGTTGGTCAGGTTTGGCACCTCCTTTCCCCCGGGTGGCAAGGAAAATGTCCTTGTGTTGGTGTCACTGACAGGTCTTGGTGGTGGGAGGCAGGGGATGGGGCCAGGGTGGCCCTGGGCTCAGGGGGCAGCACTGTGAGGGTGGGAGCTCTGCTGTGACCCCTCTGTGCCTCTGGTAACTCGGCGTTTCCCCGCAGGCAGAGGACGAGCGCAACTACCACATCTTCTACCAGCTCTGTGCCTCCTCAAGCCTCCCAGAATTCAAAGACCTTGGACTCAGTAAGTGCTGGCACATCCCTGTGCCCTGCTGGCGGCTGCCTGGCTCTGAGGGCAGCAGGAGAGAGTGGTGGGGTCAGAAATGAGGGTCCCTGGGGGAGGCCTGTGTGCCCTGGGAGGAGGGGAGGGAGATGAGACCGAAGGGCTTCTGCTGCTGGGTGGAGCACGGGTTTGCTCACCCCATCACCAGGGATGTGGCAGCTTGGGTGAGGGTGGGGACACCCTGGCACAGGGTGCCCAGAGAATCTCTGGCTGCCCCTGGATCCCTGGGAGTGTCTGGGGCTGGGTTGGATGGAGCTTGAAGCAACCTGGGAAAGTGGAAGGTGTCCCTTTAAGGTCCCATGGAGTTTTGTGATTCCGTGGAAATTGTCAGCAGAGCTGCAGTGAAACTACATTGCTGTGGTGTGTGCCAGCTGATGCGGGGAGGCCATGTGTTAATGTTGTACCAACCTTGCATAAGGTGTGCGTTTTAAATGTGAGTGTGGACTGATCTGGCCAGTGTCTTGGCAGGAGTGGTTGAGTCCTTTGAACTTGTTATGTTTATTTCTTTTAAATGGCTAACTCCTGGAATGAGTTGTGGTTTTTTTCCCCCAGGATTCGCAGCAAAACCTGTGTAGAACACCTGATTCAGAGGGTTTGCACTCGCAGCAGGTGGTGCAGCGATGAATTTTAATTCTTTTTTTATCTTGAATATTTGCTGTTGCTTAGAGAGAAAAGCAAGGTTTAAACCAGGCTTTTTACCTATTTTGAATAGGGAGCAAGGCAGGTTCTGATCCCACCATAGGGTCTTGCAGAAGTTGCCATCCACACTGCAGAGGAATGGCAGATGAAGAGAGGGGATTTCAGTTTCTAGGTAATGCTTGTCTTAATGACTTTTTGGGTCACTGTAGGCACATTGCCCACACAGTGCACATCACGTGGACCATTTTCAAGAGTTTATGCCATACTTACGTGCTTCATTTTTAAAAACATACCCTGGGTAATGATGATGTTTGCTGGCATCTTAAAATTCAGACACAAACTCTTTCAGCTCCATCTGGGAGATGAGTTGACGTGTGAGAGCTCCAGCTGTGGAACCACTGCTCTCTTCTTGGGAACATGTGGATCAGGGGAAATACCAGTCTTACTCATCCACAGCTCTCTAAAAGCATCGTCTGTGTTTGTGGTGAGTGTCAGGAGTGCAGGCTGAGAGGCCTTTGCTGTCCTGGTGCATCACCCAGGACACGTTTGTGCAGTCGTGACTGTGGCTCTCAGCTCCAGCATCTCAGGGATGAATGTGTAATGGCAGCAGCTGGCGGTGCAGGACGAGTGGGTGCCAGGGCCATTAGCTGCAAGGAAGCCTTCTTGGGTCATTTCTAATCAAAATCTGGTGCCAGTGCCTGTCAGTCTCCAGCTGCTCTCTGTGGCACTTTGCATTTGCCGTGTCACAGCGTGCACAGGTGTCCACTGGGTGTTGGAGAAGAAACAGTTTTTCCAAAGGTGAAGATGCGTGCCCTTAGTGTTTCCTGCCCTCTCACCCTGAAATAGCTGGAAAAAGCCTCCCCAAAGTGTTTGGGGGAGCTGTCAGATGTGGGGCCGCTCAGGCTTGGTGGGGACAGGGGTGTGGGTCCGTGAGCTGCTCCTGTCGGTGTGACACAGGCTCTGCCCTTGCCTGTGGGATTTCTGGTGCTGGGCAGTGGGTGCAGAGGTGCACAATTCACTTGTTTGTCTTTCTTTTGAGTGATGTTTTTCTTTTCCAGCTTTGCCTTGGATTTACTGGCCTGCTTGAAGATGTCAGAACTCAGATTTATTTCCTTGTGTGAGCTGTACTTACCTGTCAATCTTGTCTTCCCAAGGCTTATACAAAACAAGAGGTGTCTTGATGTGAAAATCCACTTTTTATTTATTACTCATGGAGGAGGATGTATATTTTTCCATCTAAAAACCAAGAGCTATTGCTTCTCCTTTGGGTCTTACACATACAGAGAATTGTTATTACTTCCTTTTATGTTGCAAGATGCTGGAAAACAGAAAGAGTCTCTAAACATACATGAGCCCAGCAGAGCGAACCAGTGTTGGCTTCAGTCTGCGTGATCCTAAAGGCTTAATTTTAAACTAGAAAGTAAATATTTGACTTTAAATGGTAATGTGCAAGTGCCTTTTGAAGTGTGGTGTCTAGCCTAATGATGCCTGGGCAGTGGTGCAAGGCAGAAATGTGTTTTATTTGTTTGCAGTGAATCAAAGGGTTTGTGTGGGTAAAACAACTACGGAGATCTTGAAATACAGAGATTGGAGTCAGCTATACCAGGGATGACTTGAGGCAGAAACAGATCCCAGTGTGAATGTTTAAAATAAGCTGACGTCCTGGTCCCATCAGCCACCACCAGCCCTGGCTGCATCTTGCAGGGTGATGTGCAGCAGCACCGAGCTGTGAGTGCTCCACCGTGGGCTGGGTGAGCTCCTGGTGTGCTGGGGGACCAGGAGGGACACTGTCTGCCTGACCCCAACCAGCATTTTCTGCCCCTCCTTCCTGATGCTCCAGCAATGAGTGGAATTACCGAAATCTCTGGGTCGCAGGGCTTTGTATGCCAAAAAGAATCAAATGCTTTTTCTTTACAGCCTGAAAGTACAGCTAATGCAGAAGCCTGTGGGAGGCCTGGGAAGGGAGGGGGAGCTTCTGGTGGCAATTTGTGTCAAGAAGAGTGCAGATTGCAGTGATTTTAAAGGTTACCACTAGGCTGGTGTGGAACACAGTAGGCTTTTTCTCTGTATTCACCACGCTTGGGAAATATGTTTGTGTGTGTTGATGAGTGGGTTTTGGCAAATGACTCCTACTCAGTTCAAAACAGGCCGAGGCTGGTGCTGGGAACTGATTCTGGGTTGGGTGGGGAGGCTGTCCAGGGGCTGGGCTCCCCCAGCCCTTGCAGGGAAAAGCTCTGGCTCTGCCAGGGCTCAGCCAGCAGCCGTGGGCACACATCTCACTGCTCTGGGCTTCATGGGGGATTACCTGTGCAGCTTTCTTAAGTGGACACAGATCCTGCAATCTCTTGTTGTATTTGCATTGGAAACGCCTCTCAGCCTCCACAGGATTTATTGGTGTCATCCTGGAGTAACTTTGCTAAAAAGCACAGATGTTCAAGTGGTGTAATGCAGGCACCGTGAGCTGTTCTCCATTCCCTTTGCTCCCAAGGATTAAGGCTTTGTGTAGGAAAGGTGTTAAAACACCTGAATCAGTCGTGGATGTGTAAAACAGGATGAGGAGTTACTGGAAGTAGTCACCTGAGTGTTTGAAATGGTCTTCCCCCATGTGATGGAGCTGTTACTAGAATCCCAAATACACCACAGCACTGCCCTGACTGAACTTGCTGTGCATGGAGAAGAGGTTTCATCACTGCAAGAAGCAGCTACAGCCACTTACCAAGGTCCTGCTTCATCCACCCCTGAGCAAACTGCGGTTCAAAGGACGCAGGTGCCCTTCGGGAGTGGGGCACAGGGAGCATCCCAGTGCCTGTTCTGGGGAGTGCTGCAGTGGGGTGTGGATACAACAGTCTGGTCAGAGGGAGGGAAAGATTTCCCAGAGAGAGAGAGGGGTAAGATTTCCCATGAATTGGTCTGGGAGGTTTTAGGGAGGTGGAGAGAAAGAATTGTAAACTGTCTGCAGGTGGTGTTTTGAACAAGTTATTTTTGTCACAAGATGTTTACCAAACAGTGTCTCCTTAGGTAGCCAGTCATGTGAAATGTGCTGATTAAATGACCAATCAGGTCACCCTGTATTGGACCAGGGTATAAAAGGAGGTGCTCCAATAAACTCGGGACTTCTAACCTCTTAGCCTTCTGACCTGGAGCCTAAGTCGCTTATTATCCATTCCTGACTCAGCGGTGACAGTGGGGAGGACTGCTTGCTGATCTGTTTCTCTTCTTTCTTCTCTCCTAGCGTGTGCTGAAGACTTTTTCTACACTTCTCAGGGAGGTGACACGTCCATTGATGGCATGGACGATGCTGATGACTTTGAGAAAACCAGACATGCCTTCACCCTGCTTGGTAAGGAGTTGCTCTGCTTGAAGCCTGCCCAGCAGAAGTCTCACAATTGTTTTCAGTGTTTTGCCTGAATTATAACGTTCTTGTTGACCTAGTTAGCTTTACTTTTTTCTTTAGTATGAGCTGCAGAAGTGTTTCTAGCAGCTGTCTGTGAAGCAGCAGTGAAATTGAGAGGGATGTAGAACTTAGGAGAAACCATTCTGAGGTCAAAGCAGGGCTGCAGTATTGACTTGCTATTTTTTACCCTGCTTGCGAGCAGGCAAAAAGGCTGTTACTGTGCAGTTCAGCCTGTGTTGTGGTTGAGGGTGATGTAACTTGTTGGATCACAGCGCTGTACCCAGTAGCTGATTCCTGGAAATAATGAGCTGAGTGCGTCCCTGCTGTGCAGAGCCCCCATCCGCTCGGCAGCTGCAGAAAGCTGTGGCTGTGTCCAGCCCCCGTGCTGGCAGTGGGGGAGCAGAGCTTTCCTCTTTGAAAGGAAAAACAATCTGGGAGGGAAAACTTGCCCAGTGTGTTTGTGTTTATCTGGAACCAAGTTTATAAATCCTGGTGAGTCTTGGTACCGGTCAGGCTGGGAGAAGGGCTCATGATATTTACAGTTGCCTCTGAAATCCCCTGACCAGCCGTGCCTGCAGTGAGGGTGGGGACTCACTGCAAGCTGTAGAACTGCAATTGTTTCCTCAAAATTTGTCCTCTTTGTGGTTTATATGGGCCTCATCTCTTTCTCTTTGTGGTCTTGTCTTTACCCTCCTCTTGCTCAGCTTGTGTGAGTTCTGTTAACTACTCAAAAAATATGATTCCTGGTTGCTCTGAACTTGCCCACAGGACTCTAATCCCAGAGAACTCTCTCCCCATTCCCCTGGCCTGTGTAGTCTCTCTTTGGTCCCCTTCTCTGGCTCACCAAGCAGCTCCCCTGTCTCCTTGGTCCCTGGGAAGCCCTGTGAGAGCATCTTCCTCTGGGGCCAGTCTGACGGCGATTTTCTGTTCTTCACGTGCTCCTCTGTCTCTGCTTTTCCTCATTTTCCTTCAGTGTTTCCTAGCTCTGCTTCTGTTCATGGCCTGGTGAAACTGCTACTAGAGTTTCCAGTCTTGCCTTTTTGGGTGTAGCAAGAAGTCAAATTTGTCTGCAAATCCCCAGTCTTAGCCAGGCTTAACTCCAGTTAAGAGATCCAAGTAAGAGCAGAGCATTGCTCCTTTTAGTAACCTTGAAACAGTGCTCACTGTGCTGATAACAGAAAAGTCCTCAGAGAGAGAAAGGGAAGCTCTGGATAATTCAGAAACCAGCAGGTGATGTCTCAGACCTTGGGTGGATAATCAGGACACCAGCCCTGAGCACAAAAGGGACACAGAAACCCAGCTGGGATGTTAAAAAAATGCAAGATACGGCAGCAAGGTGTGGGCTGCTGCTGAGCAAAGCTCCTGCTGGGAATGCCTGCAAATCCTGGGAATGCCTGTAAAGAAAAATAGATAAAGCAATATGTAAATAAAATAAATAAAGCAATCTTAAAACATATTACACCCCCAGTAAAGACCCACAAGTGTCTCTTGTGGAGACGCTGGGGATGGTAAGACAGAGCTCCCCATCACCTCCCTGGTGACTCGCTGCATCCAGCTGTGCCACCAGTGTGGAGGCGTTGTGCAGGGCTTTAATTTCCCCTTCTTTTTGTGGGATGTTGGCAATAAGGGTAATTTGTAATTCGTGTGCTTTGGTTGTCAGCAGACTGTGATGACAGACAAGCGACTCCTTGTTCTGTGAAAGCTGCAGAGCCCCTGTAACTCTCATCCTGTTTGTTCACTGTGCAGCAGCATCCTTGGGCTTGTGTGTATTAAACCCATCAGTGTTAAAACTGAGAGTTTATGGTGTATTTATGGGAAGCAGCCTCATGATTCTGAAAACAAACTGCCTCAGAAGGAAACCAAACGCTCCAAGCACCTTCAAATAAACTTAAAACTGTGTTTCATTTTCCGTTGTGACAATCAGCTATCAACTGTTCCCGCAGGAGTGAAGGAGTCTCATCAGATGACCATTTTTAGGATAATTGCTGCCATTCTGCACCTGGGGAACTTGAAAATCCAAGGGGAACGAGACGGGGAGGTCTGCAGTGTATCGGTAGGTCACCCTCAGGAGCGGGCGTGTGGGGAGCTTGGTGTGCTCAGGAGTCAGGCCGTGCTCATGTGCTGGGCTTCATGGCCGTGCCCTTGGCTGGAAAGCCCTTTTCCTCCTGGTTTTCCTGGCCTTTTTTTGAAAACACACCATAAGCCCCTAGTTGCTTTGTTTGTCCTGGGAAATAATGCATTATTCCTCCTCTCTAGCCAGCCTGCAAGCGAGGCTGTTCAAAAATTGCTTACATCCCTGACATCCCAGCCCACCTTAACTCTTCCTGCTTCCTTAGAACGCCAGTGCAGGGTCCTGGGGACTTGTGACACTGATGGTGACACCAGCACAAGGCGTGATGCTTTGCAACCACTTTCCTCCAGGCAAAGCCACGGAGCTGCTGCTTGTAACGTGGCCAAAGGAGCACTGCGTGGTTAATTAGCAAAAATAAGTAACACTAAGGATGCCTTAGAGGGGGTTTTTCTGCTTCTGTGTTTGTTCAGAGGTGGGGAAAGGTAAAGCAATTGCGTGGAAAATACAGTCCTGTAAATTATCATTGTATCCCAGGCTGGGTCGTTCGTTCCTAATTAAAGTATTAAAAGGGCTCTGCACACACTTCAGTGTTACCCTAGAGATAATGTGGTGTTCAATGAGTCAGATGCTGGGGGTAATTTACTTGATATTTGGCAACGTGGATATGTGAAAGCTGCCTGCTTCAGCGATGTTGAGTTCTGTTAATGAAGTTCATGTTGTTTAATTACCTTCAAATAGAATTGCAAGGTATTAAATCAATTCTGGTACTACCTTGACTCTGGTCAAAAAGGTATCGTAGCAATAAAACATACTAGAATTGTTGTAAAATGCACTTTTTTTTTTTCTGCATCCCCAACCCATCCAGCATTTCTAAGTATGCTTACCTAACTGGAAACAATTTTCTCCCTATAGATATGTATTATTACACAGGGAAAGGGGAAATTGTTTTCTTGTTTTCCAAAAGGCAGTGCCTTCTATCTGACCGTAACAGAGACTCAGAACTGCTTTATCTTAATTTCAGAGAGGAGGGGGTGAAATACATTTCACTAAAGAAAATAAAGTTCACCTCTCATTTTATTAGTTGTGCAAAGCCTAAGCCCTTCTGGTAATGCACGATTTATAGCTTTGTTATTCAGGATGGAGTTATTCTGTAGAAGGCATGGTGTCCTGGCATACCCTAAGCTTTAGTCTGAGGCATAACCAGGGTTCCTCAGGGGCAGGGTGTAGTTGCAGCTCGAGGAGGAGTGAGGTGGAGAATTCTTTTTCCTGTGGACACGTGCTCTTTGTGAAAGCTGAGAGCTCAAGGATGACCAGAGCAGGGCCAAGCCTTGGTGCCACCATCCAGAGCTCCGTGCGAGCTGTCCCACCCCGTCCATGAGGACCCCCACAGCTGGATGGATGTCACTGCTTCCCCGCTCCTGTCCCCCACAGGGAGACACAGCTTTCCCTGGTAGTTGCAAAGAGCCGCCACTCCTCGCGCAGACCTGTGAACTTGGGTGCTAAAATGCCAGTCTGGGGTGTCACCAGCCCGCTGACTTTGCTTCTGGTCCCCACTCCCAGAGCGAGGACGAGCACCTGAGCAACTTCTGCAGCCTGCTGGGCGTGGAGCACAGCCAGATGCAGCACTGGCTGTGCCACCGCAAGCTCGTCACCACGGCCGAGACCTACGTGAAGAGCATGTCCCTGCACCAGGTGGTGAACGCCAAGAACGCCCTGGCCAAGCACATCTACGCCCAGCTCTTCAACTGGATCGTGCAGCACGTCAACAAGGCCCTGCACACCACCGTGAAGCAGCACTCCTTCATCGGCGTGCTCGACATCTACGGGTAGGCGCCTCCTCCGCTCTCATCTGCTCAATGACTCCTTTATAATTTGTCTTCCCCTTCCTGCAAAGCACACGCTGCTTTGGCTGGTGGCAGGCGATGGGAATAATGGAAAGGAGCACAAAAAAGTTCTGTGTAGTTTGCAGTTTTGATCCCCCTTCAGAGTGTGCAGCCTTCAGCGCAAAATGGTGCACATGGGTCTGTGTGAGCGCTGCGTTCTGGGATTTACCTCCCATGCCCTTCCCATCTGGAGTTTCTGTCTCCTGTGCTGTTTAAAACAACCTTAAAGATGAGCTGGGGTAAAGGTGCTGCTGTGGAGACCATAGACTGCCTCATCTTGCTGTGGGGTTTGAGGACACTCCTTTCCTTCATCTGTGAAGCCGCTGCTGCAGGGCCCTGGTGCAGTGAGAGTTTTCAGAGGAGCTTAGGAACCTGTGGTGGGGATGTCAGGTGCAAAAAGCTCTTGCAAGGCTTGCAGCCTGTGCCCTCAGGGGCAATGATCTGCTTTAAAATTGTTCTGGGTACCCGTTACTGCCTGGTTTGTCATCCTGAGTGGTGGTAGAAGAGGGATGTGAGAGTTGTCTGAGTTCATTTTAGCTGAAGTGCTGCAAAGAAGCAGAAGATGGAGGAGAAGGGAAGGGATTTTGTCAGCTGTGGGGTGGAAAAGGAAAGAGGTTTTTTTTGTTTGTTTTGTCTTTTTTTTTTTTTGGTTTTTTTTTTTTTTTTGTTTTTGTTTTTGTTTTTGTTTTGGTTTTTTTTTTTTTTTTGTGTCTCTGGATAGAAAGGGCAAGAGAGAAGTCCCAGGTGGCCCAGACAGGTCCATGCAGCAGGTCCATGCAAGGCTGGGTTGGATGGTACTTGGAGCAACCTGGGACAGTGGAAGGTGTCCCTGCACGTGGGGGCTGGATGACCCTAAAAGGTTCCCTTGCAACCCAAAATCCTTCTGGGACTCCGTGGTTCTCAGTGGGACAGCAGTGGACTCCTGTTCTCCTTTACTACATTTGGGTGCTGAATTGCTCCTGTTTTGGAAGGGAAGGTGGAATGTGCAAGTTGCAGCTGCTCCAGGAACCAGGGCAGTCACTGTGCTTGCTCAGTCCCAAATCCCATGTCCTCTGAAGGTCTGTCAGCTCTAGGAGAACCTCAAGCTCAGGATGAAATCCTGCCAAAGCAGTTCCGGATCAGAACAAAAAAGCAGCGTGATTTTAGGGCTGTAACACCTACACAATTTCTGGAACTGGGTCTTGTGTGTAAACCCTCCCACGAGGTTTCTAGAGTTATTGGTGTTTGGGATGATAGTTGTGACATCCAGACAACCACAGCAGCAGAAAGTGCTGGGGCAGCAGTGCTGGGGCAGCACTTTTGACATCCTTTCTGGTTGCTGATCTCCATCCATAGCCGCTGTCACGTGGCAAGGTTTGCAGGAACACTGCTAGCAAGGACGATAACCACACAGCTCTGTTTGGTTTGGGACTTCGGTGGGATAGCTTGAGGTGATGAGGTTGCTCTCTCTGGTTTGTAAGTTTCTGGGCTCACTCGGGAAGATCTTAAATATGGCACAGTCTGGTTCAAAGGCTGTATGAGATAGAGAAGCTGTTTCCCATCTCTTTTTTTACGAGATAGAAAAGCTGTTTTCACACCCCAGAAATTTCTGCAGGCTGGAGTATGATAAATAAAGCTTTGAGATGGAGCCCTGTGGGTGATGGTGGGCCCATACAGAAAATTGGATGCCTGAGTTAGAGGATCAGACTTTCAGAAATCTGAATGAAAGGAGACTTGAGGATAAGGCTCATGAAAGATTAAGCTGGGCTTGAAAATCTGTTAGTGTGGAAGAAAAATCTCCTTCAGCTGCCTCTCCAGTGCATGGGCCAGCAGGCGTTTTCAGCCCTGGTGACACCAGCAGGGCTTTTCCACAAGGACCTGCAGCTCCTACTAAAGAGGCAGATTTGCAGGGGAAGGTGTCCATGTTCTTGGCTGAAATGCTTTTGGGAGTCTGGTGTCCTAAAATGACCATGAATCCCTTTCCTAAATGGGTGTTGCTGTCTAAATGCTGAGTAATTTACAATGTGGGGAATATGGATGATGATAGCCTGACTCTACTGAACTTTAGAGTGGTTTGGTTCTTCTAACTCACGTGTTTTTTTAGTTTTTAAATGCATTTTTCTAACTGTCAGATTTTTTTTTTCCCCAAATGGATGTTGTTTTTTCCTTTGGGAGAGGGATTGAGCTGGAAAGGCAGGGAGCCTGCAGCCAGCTTCACAGCACATCCTTGACATCCTCCGGTGGGAGGACTGTCCCTCTGCGTGGGATTTCTAGGGATGGGATCCAAACAGAGGGTGCAGAAGCTGTAGGGTTTTTCTTCCAACTTTCTAATGCTCAACTTTGCATCCTCAATTCTCTGTTAACACTGAGGTGAGAGGGTGCAGCACTGAAAGCCTTTCTGTATTTATTGGAACGGTGTTATCTGCTGTAGCAGTAATACTGAAGTCAGTCAGAAGACTGGATTCATGTGGCACTCCTGGACTTGGTGGGGACGGCTTGTTCCCCCTCTTGTTTGCCACGTGAAGTGTGAACACCCAGGCAACCAGCTGTGTGCTGGACTTATTCATGAACTTTAAATATTTTAATACAAAATTAAAATTGGTGCTGCAGAGGACGTAGGAGAGGACGTAGGAGAGACCAGCAGAGTGGGGAGCAGCAGAAAAACCAAAATACAGCATTTGCCCCTTGAAAATCTCCTTACGAGAGCTGTCCCCAAGCTGGATGTGTCTTCCAGGGAGCCACAGCGATGGGCTGGAGTGGTGAATATGCTTATTTTTCCCACCAAATTACAGTGCACTAAAATGAATAGAGACCCAACAGGCACTGTTTTGCTTTCCCCATCAGGATTGCCCTCAGTGCAGTCGGTGTGAGCAGGTAGGGCCTCCTGGCATGCACACATGTAGGGCTGGCGACTAATCTGCTTTGTTAATTAACAAATTGTGCTAGTAGATTCCCTTAATTAGCAACTTTGTGAGGTCTCCCTTGGAGCTGGAGTTCTACAGCAGCTCTGCCCCTGGCTAGCACTCACTGGGAGGGTTCATAAATCACGTCTGGTGTCTCGGAAGGGGAGAAGCTTCCACTCCGATTTCTTTTCCTCATATACTCCTGCCTCATTGCCTTTTTCCACCTGCCTCTCCATCTGTGTTTTCATTAAATCTTTCCTTGCCCTGTTGCTGTGACCATGAGCCCGCAGCAGCTTGTATTTCCAAGGAGTCCTGGGATGCCACATTCCTTGAGGTGCAGATTGGCTCAGCCATGCAACCAAGATTGAGCACAGGGGGGCTTTCCAGGGACACTTTCATCACTGAGGGCCACACCACGTCTTTAATGTAATCATTTCTTGTCCCAGGCACCACATTCTGTTGCTTTAAAGCCCAGTTTTTGGGAAGGGGATGGGTTAAGCATCCTCTGCTTGGCACAGGTGGCACCAGCTGCGGGGGCAGTGCTGGGCGAGCAGAAGGAAAGCAGCCCCAGGTTTCCTCAAGGACTGTGTGGGTGATAAAAGCACAAAACCAGCTCATTTCTCCCATTCCCCTTTTTCTTTTGCCATTTGGCACTGCATTTCCCTGGGGACTCTGTCGTTTTGTGTGGTGATGGCGTTGTCACCTGGAAGTACCCGGGGAATAACTGCATCACCAGGGTAACAGCAGGGTGGTCCTCAGGAAGTGGCAGAAGTACTGATTATTTTGAGGAAGAGAGGCTGGAAAGAAAGGGCTTCATTTATTCAGTGTTTAAAGACTGTTCTGCCAGCTCCTACAGTGCCTATTACCCGAACAATTATTTAGTCACATATTTATCGCTACAGCAGCTTACTCATTGAACACAGGAAGCATTCCCACTTCTCCCCTTGGTTTAATCCTTACAGTCATGTGTCAAAGACCTTTTTTTTTCCCTTCCCCCTTCCAACTGTGCCTTAAAAATAGAAATATAAAACACATAATTCCCAGAGGTAGCTCAAAATACCCTCTTTGGGTTTTAAGAGCAAGCCTGGCTCGCTGAGCCTGTCTCTGGGAGTTGTGTGCTTCAGCCTCAGGGGCTCTGCTGGCTCCCTGCTCCTTACCTGTAGTTTGTCTTATTAAAACTGCATATTTTTTTCCTTTCTAATTGTGACTAAGAAGCTATTTTTGGGCCTGTTTTGGTGCTGATCTGTGGCAGGGTAGGGTAATGTTTTGGAAGTCTTGGTGAAGAGGTGGATCACTGAGTCCAGCACCAAGGACCCTCTAAGGTTCCTCTAAGGAACGTGGAGTTAGGGCTGAAATCACCATTTTTCCCCTTCTCCCTTCCAGAAGTTGCTTACTCACATGTGTCTAATTTTTGTGCTAACAGGGATGCAGTGCAGAAGCTATAATTACAAATTTAATACCTTCTTTTTCTGCTCTATTAAATTCCATTAAAAGTAGCATGCTGGGTCTTTTAAGACGGCAGCTACTGTTTCTTCATCACCTTTGCAGTGAATGTGTTTGGAACTTAATATTTCATAATATTTTTCCCCAGGAGAAGCAGTTACATTCCTTGTCTCAGACAGGGCTGATGGGCAGGAAGCTGCAGTCGTGCCAAATGTCTCATTCCTGTGTATCAGGGGGGACCTCTTGAATCCCTCGAGTTGTGCCAAGGGAAGAAAGATGTTTTGAGGAAAAAAGTGCAGGTCTGGGATAGGAGGAATGGAAGGGATGGTTGAGTGTTCCCTGTCACACAGATGGTACCGTTGCAGGAAAAAATTAAAAAAAAAAAAAAGAAAAGAAGAAGATTTTGAGACAAAGAAACGCCTAATGCTGATTTATTCATTGCTTTGCAGGTTTGAAACTTTTGAAGTGAATAGCTTTGAACAGTTCTGTATCAACTATGCCAACGAAAAACTCCAGCAGCAGTTCAACTCGGTAAGGTCAGCTTGGAAACTCTCCATAAAACGGAGCAGAAAATGTAACTAGGCAGGATTGTGGTGTGTCTGGCTCCTGCTTAACAGCATTTACCTGCAGCCTGGGCAGATCATGTGCATCCTTGACATGCCCCTCTCCCAGATATTTCACTGCAGTGGTTCTAGATGTTCCTATCACGTTGAAAAATGTTGCTTTGTAGATGTATAAACTTGATCCTAGAAATGGATTTTGCATGTGGTTTTTGCGAAGGCTCGCATATTGCTCTGAATAAGTATGTAATCTGCCTTTTTCTTGGTGCTGTTTCAATCCTAAAACAAAACCTGGATGGTCTCCTGCTGGTTTCCAGTGTGAATAAAAATAAGTTATGGGTATGGAAACCTTCCCATTAAGCATAGTTTAAACCTGTGAGATGAAAACTCTGTGTTAAGTAACAGAATTGGAAACACTCCCCACTTTTCACTTGGACATGCCTCACAAAACCCAGAAGTTTTCCTATTTTGTTAGAAACAAGCATTTACCTTCACTGGAAATGGAACCAGTAAGGTGTTGTCTTCTGCTTCAGTTGTAAGTAGGGAAAAAAAATACTGTTAATTTCAGGATACAGGGGAAAACTTGTTAAATTTGAGCATTTAAGTACTGCAGATTAGTTTGGCCCTTTGAAGCCATATCTTATGCGTGGACATGAACATTTGCAGTCTATCTAATGCATCAGATAGATCACTGCTGCCAAAAATGAAAAGTAAATTATGGATTGTAGTTGCACTATTCATATCTTACTTGATATGTCTAACTATCACTTCTGAAGCTTATAAATTCAAGCTCCAAGATGACATGTTTGAAGAGATTTTAAAAAGCTATCTTTGAAGGGGGGAAAAAAAAGTGCATTTGAGAAATCATTTTTTAATATGCTTTAGAGTATCTCAGAAACAGCCAGAGACAATTTATCTCCTTGGGCAGAGGCCTGAGATACGAAAGCCTTGCAAAGATTTTTTTTTTTTTTTTTATTATGGGTTTTTTAAAATAAGAATTCTCAATAGAAGTGTCCCTGAGTCAGTCAGATGCTGCTGCTGATACCGCTTGTGGGAGGACGGGTGCTCTTTGTGAAGCCCTGCTCACAGATGGGGACACAGGCTCCCAGCCCTGGCTGGGCTCCCAGCTTGTGAACCTGCTTCAGGTCACTGCTTTAATCAGCAGAGCAATGGAGCAGAGGAGGATTTTTTTTGTCAGCCCGAGAGATATATGTGTCACTGCCACGCCAGTATGTGGCTCCCACCTTGTCGCAGTGACAGCTTCAGTCACTTTGTAGTGAAAGTCATTTCAAGCCTTATTTTTCCCTGCGCCCTGTGGTTTCCCAGAGTAATGGTTTTGTTTTCCTGGACAGGAAAACGGGCTAAATGGGCCCAGGAATATGGGATAAATGCATGTGTGAATGTGCAGGCTGTACGTGAGGGCGCCTAGAGCCTCCCTGGCTTCTGGATGTTCTCATGGAATGCTGAAGTCCAGCAGGGACAAAGGGAAGGGGCTGTGCTCTGCCTGCTGGGCTCACACTCAGTGGCTCTGCTTTCTCCCACTCCCAGCACGTGTTCAAGCTGGAACAAGAGGAGTACATGAAGGAGGGAATCCCTTGGACTCTCATAGACTTCTACGACAACCAGCCCTGCATAGACCTGATAGAAGCCAAGCTTGGGGTCCTGGACCTGCTGGATGAAGAGTGCAAGGTAAAGAGGACCTCCCACTTTTTGGCCCTTTGGTGTCTTTGTTTCTGTAAAAGATCAAAGAACGGGCTTCAATCTCTGGTGTCTTGCAGGTGGGTAAACATCTCCTTTCACGCGTGTTGCTGCTGTGCTCATGGCAAGAGCAGGCTTGAGCTGGCATTTGCTTTGGTTTGGGACATTCAGAGCCTCCTGGGCAGGTGTTTGCTCCAAACCTGGGTACCTGCACTCACCATGTGCAGCCAGTGCTCGTGTGTCTGGCCTGGCTGTACTGAGGGACAGCCATTGATTGAGACCTGATGTCTTTGGCATTGCCCAAAAGGAGCTGGGGCTCCTCTCAAGCCTTATTTTGTCTCAGGGGAGACCTGAGTCCTCTTGCAACAGCTCTTTAAGGCAAAACTCATTGCATTTAGTGTGCAGATTTCAGAGAGTCCTAATGTTGGAGAGCAGTTTGCTGTCTTTTGCCCACTCTCTCTCTCTCTCTCTCTCATACTGGCCAAAGTGAAATCTTGCTTGAAATTTGAGAAGAAAAGCCAGAGTGGCAAAGCTTGATGACAATCCAGAAGAAAGGTTGGGCTCCTTGTTCACACATTGTTCAGTCATGAATAATCAAATATACGCAGGAACAAGGAATGTCAGAGGGCAGGTTTCCTTGGGAGGCTGGGGTGCCTGTTTTGAAGCTCTTTGATGCTGGGCACGTCCTGTTGGAAGGCGATGGGGACTGCCTTCCTGCTGGGTGTGGCTGCCTTGAGCAGCCTCAGCCTGGTGTTGCTGTGGGGTGGTGGGTGACCCGCGTTGTCCTCAGGAAGGGTTTCCACTGAGACTTGGGATGTATTCTGTGCCAGGGAATGCCTTTCTGACTGTGGGAGGGCTCTGAGGGTTTCTGGACACAGGCAGGGAGCAGTGAGACAAAATGTTGGGAGAGCTGAAGTGGATTGAGGGCCCACCTCACCGCCCAGGTGGTAAGAAGGACCCAAGGAATTCTTGTGGTGTCTGTGGGATCCATGAGCACAGGACAGATCTGGTGGCTCAAGAACACGAGTGTCGTGTTGTATCAGAGGGAAAGGGCTGGGGTCCGTTGTTCAGACTGGTTTTCCTGGACAATTATGTAGCACCTGTGTTTGGAAGGTGGGTGACCTGTGAAGTGTTTGCTGCCCTCCAGGTACCAGGGCTGCCTTCCCAGGCACGGTAGGGCTGTCCCAGCCTGCACATCCCACAGGCTCAGCCCTGGTCTGACCTACAGACACTCTGGCTGCATCTTTGGGGTGAGCCAGAGTTGGGGCTCTGCCCTTTTCAAGACTGCTCTCAGGAAATCTCCTTAAAAATGAGAACAAATTAGACTTAATTTGATGTCCTTAAACATAGTATCTCAGCCAGTGCTGGTTGGGAAGGAGGCCAGATTACTTGCTTGATATTCAGCACCATTTCATCTGGTCTCTGTGCTATTAAGCCAGTTAAATTCTGCAGGCTCAAACTGTCTCCTGGATGCTGTGAGGACCGTGAGGGAAGTCTCCCTGGTGTTGGGAGTAAGACCCTTGGCTCCTCCCTGGAGCACCTGGCACTGGTTGCTGCTGATGATGTTGCAGCTCCCATGTAGCAGCAGTAGATTTACCTGGTACTACTTTTTTCATCCATACTTGTTTTTTGACAAAGAAAACCAAACAAAAAAAAAAAAAAACAAAAAAAAAACAAAAAAACCCAAAAAAAACCAAAACCAAAACAAAAAAAAAAAAAAACCAAAACCCAAAAAAAACCACCCAAACCCCAAAACAAAACAAAACAAAACAAAACAAAAACCCCAACCAAACAAAACCAAAACAAAACCAAAAAAAACCAAAAAAACCAACCAAACAAAAAAATCCCAACCCCCCCACAAGATCTATTCCCTCCCTCTTCTCATCAAATGCCAATTATCTGGGTGTTTACCTGTCAGTAGGGGATGCTGTCGTTAGTCACAGGCCCTTATTACCGGCCCTGTAATCGCCTCTTTTATAACAACCTGCAAGTGTTCTCCAGATTTATGAAAATTTCAGCAAAACCTGTCAGCTGCAAGCAGCAGTTTATGGATGAAAGCCTTCACCCCCAGAGCAGTGTTTCAGCTCCTGGGGTGGGACCACAATAAAGTAATTACGTGCCACCTTGTTAGATCCTATGGCAGCGGATGGAAACACTCTGGGACGTGAAACGGCATCAAGGGAATATTTGGTGCATAATGAAGCACTGGTGCAAATGCAGAGGGTTTGTCACTAATGTTCTTGCTTCACAGTATGTTTTTTTTTTTTTTTTAATCCTTAATGTGTGGTTGGGGAGGAGGTGGCTGGGTACTTGCTGAAGCAGTTCAGGAAGTGTAGGTCATAGGAGAGTCTTGTTGCTGTTTAGGGAAAAATTGACGTAAGAATTGGCAGTGAAAGAGAAGGGCCTTGAGCTGGGATTGGAGTGTTAAGGACTAAACATGTCTCCTGAAAGCTAATGAGAAAAACCCTCCTTCTTAAAACAGATTTTAGGACATAGAATATTGGAATCATGGAATCACAGAATGGTTTGATGTGGGCCTTAAAGATAATCCCACTCCATCCTCTGCCTCACCCCTTCCCCTGTCCCAGGCTGCTCCAAGCCCTGTCCAGCCTGGCCTTGGACACTGCCAGGGATCCAGGGGCAGCCACAGCTGCTTTGGGCACCCTGTGCCAGGGCCTCCCACCCTCACAGGGGACAATTCTTTTCCAATATCCCATCTGCCCCTGCCCTCTGGCAGTGGAAGCCATTGCCTGTGTCCTGTCACTCCATATCTTTGTGAAAAATCCCTCTCCAGGAGGGAGATGTTTATGGATAGAAGAAGAGAGAGATGCTTATGTTTGTGTTTTTAAAAACAGCTTTGTAATGTAGGAGTTGGAAGCTGTTCTAGAATTATTAAGGTTGGAGTTGGCCTCTGGAGCTCATTTGGTCCTTGGTCCTGTTACATCCTTGGTCTGCCAAGGAACCCTTATAATCCCTCTGGACTGTGACCTGTGTCCTCTGCTGAGGCACTCTGGAGTCCTTCAAGAGCCTTTTCCCTGTTTTCTGCACTGGAGTTTCACCTGCCTGGATCTGCAGCTTTTAGGACCGCTTGGTTTTGCTCTGATGCCAGAGAACAGCAAAAGTTCATGTCCCCTGTTCAGAAAAAGTTCTGCCCAAGGCCACCACGGTGGAGGGATGCTGATGTGCTGCAGCACAAACTGATGGGCCCAAAGAGGTGGGAAAGGGCAGAAGGGCATCCAGAAGAACCTCCCCTTGGTGAACTGTGCAGGGTGGGTGCAGTCACCGTGGGGCCAAGGGGGAAATAATCTGAAAAAGGAGTAGAGCCTGTCAGAAGAAATGAAGGATGGGGGCTGTCTTCTCCAAATCCGGCTGTGGGAAGATTCTTTGGATATCTGGAATAGATTTAGGGTATGGTTGTTACTTGTGGAGGGAGTTACTTTGATGGAGGGGACAGCACACTATGGAAGACATTGAATTCTGAGGAAACATGTGGAATGACTTACACTCTCTGAAGAGGAGCAGCCAGTTGGGGTTGGTTTTTCAAGAGATTTAAGTTATCTTTAGAGGAAACAGAAAGCCCTCAGAAATACAGCCTCTGTCAAAGCTGGGTGAGCTGTCCAGCTTTTCAGACTGAAGCTACATGCCATGTGGGCGTGCTGCCTGTCTCCCAGACGCTTCCCGAGAGCCTTGGACAATGCTCTCTGGCACAGGGTGGCATTTTTTGGGGCTGTCCTGTGCAGGGCCAGGAGTTGGACATTGCTGGTCCTTGTGGGGCCCTTTCAGCTCAGGATATTCTGTGGTTCTGTTTGGGAGTACAGTCAGAGGTTACTGTGGATGCCCAGGTTGCTCCATAGGGTGTCCTGCTACCTCACTGTTTCCTTGTTTTTGCCTTGGCATGGGAGTGAGAATGAAAACATTAATAAAAAAACAAGTGTTACTTTCCCTTAAGTACCACCAGAAGGGCTCAATCAACAGCAGGCTGATTGGGAAGGTTCACACGCCAGTGTTGTCACTGTTGTCCGAGATTTGTGAGGGATCTTTGTGCTCGTGGAGCAGCCTGACCCTGAGGCTGCCAAAGGGGGATGTGCCTCACCAAACCCCCCAGCTCCCTCATGTTCTTGAGCTCCTCTGTGGCTCCATTCTGTGTTCCATGGCGCGTCGCCACTGTGTTACGCTGCTGAAGTGCCAAATGCATTTTCTAGCGCTGTCCAGAAGATGCTCTCTGACCTTTGCTGTGTCCTTCTGTCAGGTGCCAGGAACGCTGCACTCCGCTTCTGGCCCCCCTGCTTTTCCACCCCGCTCCTCTCCGTGCATCGCTGCGGACTTGGGGATCTGGGCAAATGTGTTTTCCTTGTCTGGACTCGTTAGTTTTTTGGACATCAGGAATTAGCACATGGCTTTCCTGTCCAGGGGGATTTCTGCTCCACGAGCAGAGACAGAGAGGTTGGGAGCCCTGGGCTTTCCTCTCGGGCGGGCCGCCCGACACGCGGGCACAGCAGCCTCCCCTACGTCATGCTGTCAGCTCTGATGACTTTAGAGTCAGGCACATCACTTGCAGTGGAACGTGTTTCTGGAGTGCAGAGGCAGCCCACACTCTTTTCAGGCTTTAACTTATATTGCAGAGCTAAGGAGTAAAGAAGTAAAATGTGAGTAGCTCCTACTGTGTTTTCAGAGCGTTGACTTTTAGATCATTAGGTTTGAATCACAGAATCCCTGAATGGTTTGGGTGGGAAGGAACCTTGAAGCTCATCCAATTCCAGCCCCTGCCATGGGCAGGGACACCTTCCATTATCCCAGGTTGCTCCAAGCCCCATCCTACCTGGCCATGGACACTTACAGGGATCCAGGAGCAGTCACAGCTTTGCTGGTTAACCTGTGCCAGACCCCCACAGGGAAGAATTTCTTCCTAATATCTAATATAAATCTACCCTCCTTCACCTTAAACCATTGACCTTTGTTTCTTCTATCCATTTAATTGTCCTTCCCTTGGAGGTGGTGGAGGGAGTCTCAGCCTTTACTCCAGGTGGTCCCAAGCATCTCCTCACCTGGCTGGTGGGATCTTGGTGGGTTCTTGGTCCTGGGATGCAGAATGGATCCCGTGGGGCTGGCCCTGGCTGCAGTGGGTGGGTGTGATTGTGGTTGCAGGAGCTCCTGGCAGCAGCAGTGGATCCAGAGGGGAGGGGACCCTGCCTGTGACTGGGGAGGACAGACCAGCACAGGCAGTGACCTTGTGCAATTCCTGGCATCAGCTTTATCCTGTTTAAGGGTTCCATACAAAACTTGCAAGGCAGTCGCTTTTCCTCTTCCCTGTCCCCTAAAAGAGAGATGAGATAGCCCATAAATAACTTTCTCAGTTGCTCTAAGGGCCTCAAACTGCCAAGGTAATACCAAAAGCTGTTACAATAGTACAGATAATGACCTCCTTAATTTTTATCTTTGGAACTTGGTCCCTATCAGGTACTTCCCAGGCAGGTAAAAATACCCAGGCTGCAGCATGGTAAGCAAGGTATGGCAAACCCTCTTTTTGGGAGGCAGGAGCGATGCCTTTGAAGTTCAGTTCCAAGATAAGCAGGTTTTTCAGCAAAGTGGATGCCCTGTTAGAGAGCTGGTGTGGGATAAATCTGGCTGCAGTGCTCCTGCTCTGCACCTGTGGCTTAGTCCTGCACAGGAGGCACCCAGTGATGCCTCCAGAAAGGATGCTTTTGCATGCAGATATTAAATATGACCCATGAAAAGAAACACATCTACATTTATATAACCCCATCGTTTAAGCATGCGAATCTTACCTTGCATAAATAAAATATGTATATAATTGCATATCTAAGTGCCTTTCAATATTTATATATAGCCTGTGTTATTTCTGTGTGTATCCATAATTGGCTAAACTTAAAAATTGTAAAACATAAGCAAATGTGGGAGAGCACAGCCTGCGTGAGTGGCTGCTGCATTTAATTCACTCTCATTACAGGGATTGGCAGGAGATGCTTATCCCTGTGTTCAGAACCCTTCTGGTGGGTTTTGGTTGGCTGTCGTGAAATCAAAGGCTGTTTCAGAGCAGCATAAAGAAATATTCCTTACCTGTCTTGTGTTTTCCATCTTCCTGTTCTCTGTCCCTATTTCCTCTGTCATTTTTCATATAAAGGCCTATGTGAAGTCCTGATGGATGATCAAGAGCTCTCTCTGTTCCTGTTCTTCTGTGGTTTCTAGGCTTTGTCCCATCTAAGTTTAAATATTGACTGAGACTTTTCTTCTGAACCATCTCTTTTTCTAACCTAAATATCCAATTATCCCTTTTCTTTGTTAAAAAAAAAAGTATCTGTGTGTGTGTGTTTGTGCAGCCACTTCATGGCATGGGGATGAAGCCCCATCCGTGGTGGCTCTCAGACCCCAATAGAAACAATTTCACTGTTATATAGACCAGAACTTTGTGCAGGTGGTCTCATGTGGCAGTTTCTGGAAGCTATTCCATCACCTAAAACAGCATTAAAAAATAATGTTGGTGCCTGAGCCGTTAATGTATCTTAAGTGTAAAAATACTTTTTTAATATTTCAGTTTTAATTAGTGGGGTTTTTTTGTTATTATTTGTTTTTTTTTTTTTTTTTGTGTGAGTGTGTGTGTATGTATTTAGAGTTTTGTTTCATTTTGGGGTTTTTTGTTTGGTTCTGGGTTTGTTTCTGTTGGGGCTTTTTGTTTGGTTTTTTGGGAGGGGAGGTTTTGGGGGTTTTTGTTGGTTTTTGGTTTGGTTTTGTTTGTTTTGGTTTTTGTTCGGTTTTGTGGGGGTTTTTTTTGTTTGTTTTTGTTTTGTTTCAGGGTTTGGGGTGCTTTTTTGTTTCAGGATTTTTTTTTTGCTTGGTTTTTTGGGGGGGAGATTTTGGGGGGTTTGGTTGGTTTTTGGTTTGGTTTTGTTTGTTTTCCTGGCTGTTTTGGGTTTTTTTTGTTTGTTTGTGGGGTTTTTGTTTGGTTTTTTTTGTTTTGTTTCAGGGTCTGTGTGTGCTTGTTTGTTTTGGTTTGGTTTGGTTTTTGTTTGTTTGGCTTTTTGTTTTTGTTTGTTTGTTCTGTTCGTTTTGTCGGTTCGTTTTGCCTTTTTTTTTTTTTTTTTTTTTTTTTTTTTTTTTTTTTTTTTTTTTTCCCCTGCAAGAGCCGTTCCGGCTGCCGGAACGGAACCAAGATTTGGGTGTTTCTTGCTGGAGGCGCAGTTTCGGTGTGTTTGTCACGAAGGTAGGTGGCCACAGAGCAGCACCTGGCCCTGGCAGTGTCCCCTTTGTCCCCGTGCAGGTGCCCAAGGGCACGGACCAGAACTGGGCGCAGAAGCTGTACGACCGCCACGCCGCCAGCCAGCACTTCCAGAAGCCGCGCATGTCCAACACCTCCTTCATCATCCTCCACTTCGCTGACAAGGTACCCAGCAGGGAGCACCCAGCAGGGACGGGAAAGCCTCCTGCAGCAAAATAAATCAGTGGACAGCCCCGTGAGCTGGTCCTTGGTGCCTGGAGGGTGGTGGTGGTGGCTTAGGTGCGCAAATCTGGATCAGCCCCAAGGGCTTCAGCCCCCCAGCTGTGGCTCTGAGCTGTGAGTTGTGGATTCTTGAGGAGGGGAAAAATCCTCTTTCCCAAAGCTGCGGTGAAATGGCTTTCTGTAAGGGCAGCTTGGCAGAAAATGTGTTAGTGTTTGAAGAGCAGGAGCTGTGAGTGTCAGCAAGGCACAGTGCAGGGAGGAGGTGAGAGGTGACCCCAGGCGGATCCCGCCTTTTTGAGGGAGCAGATACCACCTGTGGCACTAAACTAAACCAAATCCCAGTGCCTGGTGCTCGGGGGTCTTGTCCATGGGCTCCAGCTTCACTGAAACCCTGATGTGACAGGTGTTATTCACAGCTAACAGGAACCTCAAAAGCTTGAAGTTACCCCAAACGCACATTTGTTAGGAAAAACTTAAAAAGATCAATCCAGGGAACTTTTTAAGATGTGTCTGAGGAGCTGGACAACATCCAGGTGCTGTGATGCCCTACTCCTAGGTGCTACTCCTAACCAGGTTTGCCCTGGATGCCAGAGGCACTCACCATGGCAAAGGTTGGTACTCACCTTTCCATAGGCAGCTGGTTTTGCATATGGATGCTTCATAAACAATATTTCTTAGAAGTTTTTCTTTTTTTTTAATGTGATAAAGATAAATTTTCTTGTGTTGTCTCTATTTTCATAATCTATTTTTTAAAATTCCTTTGCATTCCAACCCTCTGCAGTTTCAAAACCCAAGAGACCTACAAGAGACTTAGGCAGAGCATATTTTGAGGTTTATTGATTAACTTAGAAGGAGTTGAGGACTGAACAAAAGAGTGTGTAGAGTTACTGATGATCCTTGCATTTTTTACCCCAGGCTTCCATACGCAGCAATTTAATGACTAGGAAACAATCTGTGTTTGCAGTAAGGATTTTGCTTTCACCCAGATTCACTTTGATAAAAAAGTGACCATTAAATGCCAGTTGTTCCTTTCCCCTCTAAGGTTTTTGGGGCGAGCTCCCAAAAACAGCACGGGAGTGGCGGGAGCACCTTGTTCCCCGCGTGTTTGGAATTGTCCCTCTGAGCTTCTTGCCTCTGTGTCCTGGTAGGTGGAGTACCAGAGCGAGGGGTTTCTGGAGAAGAACAGGGACACCGTGTACGAGGAGCAGATCAACATCCTGAAGGCCAGCAAGGTAAAAAGAGCAGCGGGTCAGGGCAGCTGTCCCGGCTGGAGCTGAGCTGTGCGTCCCTGCGCCGCGCCTGGCCCGGGGTGTGAACGTGCCGCTGCCTCCAGCCGCCGGCAGCGACCAAAGAGCCAGATCAATGGGGTGTGGAGCAGGGAAAAAGTGGGGAGAGGAGGGTGCTCGGGGTTACAGTCTCAGCCATGTGAGGATGTGGGTGGTTGTCTGGCGCCGTTGAGCCAGGGACTCGTACAATTTCAGAAGGCAAAGTGAGCGTTTATTCAAAAGCACTTCTCTCTTTTATAGAGAACATCATGAACATTAATTCCATTGGTCTTAGAGTAAAAACGTTTCACCTGATTGGCACAGTGGACTTAGGTCAGTGTGGTAGAACAGATCTATAAACAATATGAATGGAAAACAAAATAATAGATTCTTTACATTCCTCTCGGACTTTTTCCCAGGCTTAGCCCGGCAGAAATCTTTTTCTCTCTGACTGAACTAAGAATATCCACAGTTGTCTGCCTTCCTTCACCCTGGTGTTGGTGTCCTGTCAAGATGCATCGCAGAAGTAGTTTCCAAACCTGCTGATCCTCTTCTTTTTTTGGTCACCAAGGGCCAAAATTAGGAACAGGTAGTTTTTGGGCACTGTAAATCCCGCTTAGCTCTTGCTTGGAGCTCCCCACCCATCACCCAATCACTCATCACCCATAGAATCACAGGATTATTTGGGTTGGAAGAGAATTTAGGGATCATCTTGTCCCAGCCCACTGCCATGGGACACCTTCCACTAGACCAGGCTGGTCAAAAGCATGAGGATCTGGGGTTAAAACCAGTGTAGTTCGTACCTTGTGGGTAGCCTTGCTGGTCCTGTCCCCCTTCTGTGTGAAAACAGCTGTTCCTCTTAGCTGTAATGCATCATACTTTTCCCTGAGACTTCTAATTACTTCAATAATCACTGTGCAAAAACTAGCATTAATACACAGTGCTGGAAAGGTAACATGAACTCTGAGACACTCCAGCTGCTGTGGAGCTGTTTTACACCACTGCCAGTGTGTAACTTTAACAAATTAACAGATACTAATGATCACTCTTGATGTCACCTGTCTTTTACAAGGTTTTGTGCCGTGTACCTTCCCTCTCCCGAGTGTTGTACAAACAACTTGTCAGCATCTCATTGCACCAAGTGTGCCATCCGGGATGTATTGACTGCCTTTGAATGCCAGGTCTCCTGGTAAAGAGTTTTTTGACTCTTGCTGTTTAAAATTTCCTGGGGGCTGTGGATTTGGTGGGATGTTGGAAGCAGAAGAGCTGTGGGGTTCTGAAGGCTTTGGAGTGGATCATGCCTGCAGTAAATGAGCATTTGACAGAGGGCTCCAAGCCAGAGATTTTACATTTTTCTAAATAAATTGAGTAGATTTTACACTGGCTTCCAGTACCACACTCCTGCTCTCTATGGGCATTTGGGTAGGTTGGGTTAAAAGTGTCAATAGCACAGACAGCTAAGGAATTTCAGATCCTTGTTGGTTTAAAACCAGACCAAAAGTCCTTCCCTGCAGCCTTGAGTCTTTCATTGTCAATTAATGAGCTGAAACTTTAAACAACCTGATCTCTCCCAGGGGCAGCTTTCATTAAGCATTTAGTGTGAAAGTGCAGCCCTGCAAACTCCAACTCACCATCCAGCAGCCAAAATCCAGGCTGTGTCACTCTGGGGCACCATTGTTGCTCCAAACCTCATGTGTGGTTTAAGGAAGGAGTGCATCTGCTTTCCTCCAAACAATTTAAAAGCCTTCCACAGCATAGGCCATCATGTTAAGTTTTTTTTTTTTTTTTTTCCTTTACAAATTTTGAACGCCCCCTGCATGTTGCAAGCAAATGTGTGTCATATTCAGACTTCTCTTTGTGACACTCTTGGGTTTGCTGCTGGCTGTGACCTTCTAAATGCCACCCTGAATAAGGAGTGGGATGAAGAGGTGGAGGAAACATTTTTTTTTTTTTTAGGAGGAGTTTGTTCCTGTCAAAGTTGGAAGAGATGAGAATAGGAAATTAGTTAAGTGTTGTCAGTGGCTTGGCCTGTTTCACAGCAAGGAATTCATGTGAAGATGGCAAGATGAGCAATTTTCTCATCCATGGGAGTAGTTGTGAAAGTAATAACTGTGAAGCTGGGCTTTAATAATGCCAAAATCAAGATCTCTGCATGTTCAGGAAGCTTCCCAGGGAAAAACTGGGTGTGATTAGAGCTCATTAGAAATGCCAGGTAACCTCCAGGAATAGTTGATGCTGTATGATTAATTATTTAGCCAGTGCTGAACTTGCTGTTGGAGTCAGTGCTGCAGAACTGGCAGTGTCTGATAAGGATTTCTGTTTGGTGTAGAGGTGTAACTCGTTGGAGTAGTGTGCTGTAGAGTGGTGGAGACCCTGGAAATTGTTCCCTAAAAACACAGATATAAAATAAAGGCTCTCCTGTCATATATAGGGACCACAATATAATATCAGAGCAAGCTGGACTTTTGTTTAATAGCTGCATTGGAGGGGATCTTAAATCCCATCCAGTGCCACCCCTGCCCCTTCCACTGTCCCAGGTTCCTCCAAGCCCTGTCCAACGTGGCCTTGGATACTTCCAGGGATGGGGCAGCCACAGCTGCCCTGACGAAACACTCTGAAATACACTTGGGTCTGAGAAACTTCGGGAGATTGTTGAATTTCTGCCTTGAAGCCATTCCCCTATCATCATGGGAGCAGTGGCTTTTATCAGCCTGTGCTGATCCCGTGCTGTTCTAGAAGAAGAGCAGCAGGAGCATCGTCATATTCCTCTCCCAAATCCTTCAACACCTGATGATCTGCTCTTGCTGCCCCTAACCCCTGTTTGCCAGCAGATTGTTACCCTGGTATTTTTACCTCTTGCCCGCCATTTGCCCTCCAGGGCTATAAACAATTAAAAACAATTTTGTTTTGCTGTGAAAGGCAACCTGGTGTCTCTGAACCAGCAAAAGCAGCAGTGGCAGTGCTGAGTCTGCTACCCAAATGTGTACATTTAACTAAAGCTCAGATTTGTGCTGCAGAGGGCTGTGCTGTGAGGACTTTGTCCTGTCCTCAGGATTGGGCTGGCACACAGCATTTCCTGCACTCTTCTTTGCATTCCCACTAAAGCAGCACAGAGGGCAAGGGGGAGCACTGAATTTAACACAGCAAGGACCTGGGCACCTCCCTGTCAGCAAGCCATTGCTGATGAAGCACTCCCACCAAGGCAGAACTGCCTTCTGCTAATTAGAATGCAATTACTGCCATCAACAAGATGGTGAAAGAGACTTCATAAAGCATTTAATTAGTTCTGTAAGCGCTGGTCAGCTAAAACAGTTGAGAGCTGACGTTCTTTGAATTAGGGGAAATGATTTGACTGCTGATGGAAAGCATGCTGTGAAGGTTGCCTTTTCCAGTTCTCTGTAATTACAAATAATGCACCAATGGTTTTGACTCTGCCAGGTGGTGAGGAGGGATCTGTCCCTCTTGCTTATGCCCCAGAACCTGTAGAATGGTTCCTGCTAGAGATGGTCCCAGTTCCACCAGGTTTGCATCATGCAAGCTGAGAGCTTGGCTCTGAGATCCTTCTGCAGCGCTCGTTCAGGAGCAAGCACTGCTGTTATTAATACCAAGTGGATGGAGGGATCAGTGGCACTCCCAGCTGTGTTGAGAAGATATTTTGAAACCCCAAATTACACCCAGGGGTTTTACCATGTTGTCAGGTGTGAGGTAGTAACGCAGAGCCCGATTTGGATATCTTCATCAATACGTGTGCCATCCATACCTCCCATGCTTACAGCAGTCAGAGCATCCCAGGTGGTGATGTGTCATCCACAACAATTGTGAGGATGTCTTTTTTAGGGATAGGGGGTCAGGTGAAGAAGGAGAGAGCCTTTATTGTGGCAGGAGTTGAGTGAGCTGCAGAGATAGCAGTGAAAGCTGAGTGTGAAGCAGATCCTTAGCTGGTGCTGTCGTGGAGCCTGCAAGAAATTTGCTCATGTAATGCAAATAATTTCCTTCCCACAGTGGTGTTGAGGCTGCTGTCCTAACAAGCAGTGAGAACATCCCACAGGACAGGGCTGGAAGTGTTCCTGTCTCAGCCCAGGGATGTGGCAGAGAGCCAGGCAGCCCTTCGCAGCGCAGGGCTGTCTGTCTATATCTAAAAAGTGGTAAACCACAGCACTCTTCCTGGGATCTCAAATGGAAATACAACCAGACTGGGCTTTTGGAGGAGCCTGAGGTGGGGGCAAGAGTGCTAGGCAGCTGCCACTGCCTTGTGCTGGTGGTTTTGGGGTGGATGTGTTGGGCATGGTGTGCCGTGGATGTGGGGAATGTGGTTCTCTCCCTCAGGTGCTCCAGCATCCGTGCTGCTGGGAGGCATCGTGGGTGCTTTGGCAGTGTCACCAGGCAGGAGCCCAGCTCAGCTGGTGATACATGACACCCCACCTGCTGACAGAGAGGGTTTTTTTACATTTAAGGATTTCCCCTTTGAATGTAAATGCAGCTGTGGCAGTAGCCAGTGTGGGCGTGTGGATGGATTCAAGATGTGAAAATTCAACAGCCTTGCTAACCAGACGAGATTTATGGTGGCTTACTTAATATTCAGGTTCCCCAACCTAACGTAATTCTGAATATCCTGCTCCCTAAATAATAATAATAATAAAAAAGGCATTAACTGCCTTTGCCAGCTTACCTGTTGTTTATGAAGTGTAAATGGTGCTGCTGGCTTGCCAGAAATACCAGGATTAGGGATCTGTCAAGCTAGATGTGGTGCTAGATGTGGTGCTTCCAGGGTTGTGGGGTGGTGGTGCTGCCCTGAAAGGTGGGTAATTAGGGAGAAAGTGTTTGTATCCCTTAATTTGTTGAAAAGCAAGGGTGCCCCTGGGGCTGTGGTGGGGCCTGGCTGCTGCCTGTCCTCACAGGAGATCCTGTTCCTGGGGTATGTGCTGTGCAGGCAGCATCCTTGTTGGGGCAGGGCTGGATAAACACCCTGAAACAAAGCCTTGGGAGCGAGAGTCACCTCCTGTTCAGGAGGTTTTGTGCCTTGGAAAGACCTCAGCAATCCAGATTCTTTTTCTTTTGAAAAAGCTAGCTTGATTTAATGTGCACATTTCACGGTTTCATGACCTGCAGCACAGAATGGCCAGCTGCCCTGCTGACGTGGTTTATGTAGACAACTCTTCTTGCTTTCACTCTCATGCCCTTTTTCCCCTTCCAGGATTGGGATGGGTGCGAAATGACCCGAGCAATGGGATTTGGGTGGGCTCATTCCCCAGAGAGCAGGGCCAGAGGTGCTCAAGTGTTGCCTTTTGTTTCAGTATCAGATGGTAGCAGACTTATTCCAGGAGGAGAAGGACGCCGTGCCCGCCACTGCCGTGCCAAAGAGAGCACCCCGGATCAACGTGCGCTCTGCCAAGCCAGCCTTCAAAGCTGCCAACAAGGAGCACAGGAAAACAGTGGGACACCAGGTAATGTGAGGTCTGAGTGAGTCAGTGACAGCAGAGCAATCCAGTTTAACATCTGGTTGCTTCAGTTTGAAGCAGAGGTAAATAAAAAGCTGTTGGGGGTGGAAAGAGACTTTCCCATGATCTCTCTGTTCAGCTGTTGCTCTTTGGATGACTTCTAGAGGTGTCTCTGGAGCAGCAGGATTGAGTACTCTTGGCTGAAAGCAGCTGAGACATGGTCTGGGGAGGGTGGAGGCCACTCTGGGATTCACTGGACAGTGTCCCAGTATGCTGTGGAGCCCTTACACTGAAACAGCTTCAGAAAAGGAGCATTTTCCCCCATGTGGGCAGTCAAAAAGTTCAACAGGGGCACAGAGAGGTTGTGCTGTCTCCATCCTTGGAGATGTTTCAAAGACCCGACTGGGCAGAGCCCCAGCCTTTGATGCTCATGACCCTTTGAGCTGGAAGCCCTCGACCCACCAGTGTCTCCTCTGAATTCCCCCTTCCTGTGCCGGGTCCGTGGGGAGGTTCACGCCGTGTCACGCCCACGGGTGGCCTGTGGCACCTGCTGGCTGGGGCTGCAGGGTCACAGCTCCTTCATCCCTCCTCCAGACGAGCGGTTTTGTCTTTCAGTTCCGCAACTCCCTGCAGCTGCTGATGGAGACCCTGAACGCCACCACCCCGCACTACGTGCGCTGCATCAAGCCCAACGACGAGAAGCTCCCCTTCAAGTAAGTGGCCCTGCCCGTGAGCAGATGTGTTCAGCTTCAAGGCAGCTGGGCGTGCTTTGGGCTCTTCCTCCTGCTGAAGAGCTTGGCCCCTCCTTTTAACGTTGCTCCTGTAACTGGAAGGTCTGTGTGGGTTGCTGGAGTCACCTTTTTGGGTTTCAGCATGTGGGGCTTGTGCCTCTGAAGTGAAGACTAATTCAGGTTCTAATAATTTATAGATCCTTGCTATATAGATCCTTGAGCATCCTTGCTTTTGCAGTAATAGGGTCTTAGTGCAGTTTTCATCTTAGACTTCCTTTGATTTAAATAATTAGAGTTCCAAACAGTGAAAAGAGAGGGAACTGAAAAAGAAGAGATAAATAGTGGGCTTGTAAAATGAACAGAAATATCTTGGTGCTTCCAAAATAAATGCAGAAAAAGTAAAGACGTGGCTTGTATCAACTTCAGCAGCTGAAGCAAAAGGCCAGTCCTGATCTTCGTCCGTAGTTCAGAGACATATCACAGGCAGCAAACACTGTGAGCAGGTAGTTGTTATCCCTGTTTGACCTCTTGGTCATGGATTTGTGCCCAGTTTTCTTCCCTGTAACTCCAGGAAAGCCTGGCCATTAGTATGCAGGGACCTTACAGATGTGATGTCCTCGAAAGGCATCAAGTGCAGGTGGTGACCTTTAAGGAAGAAGGTTGTAAATGTAATCCAGCAGCAGGGAGGCATTTCCCTCCAGCTGATCTGATGCAGGCTGAGTGCTCCCAGTGAGCACAGAGCAATTTAGGAGTGCAGAGACAGCTCCAACAGTGTCCTGGAAGGAAGGCAAAGCTTCTCTAAACAGACTCACCCTTGGTCGTGATGTGCTGGGGGAGATGCGTCCACCAGGAAGCTTCCTGGCTTGACTCTTCTGCCCCTGCAAACAGCAAAGTGAGGGGTATTAATCATTGCAAGACATTCAGAAAACTGGTTTCTATTTACCTGATTCCTTAGATCAGTAGCTAGCAGCCCTGGAGAAGGCTGTCTGTGCTGGGATCTGTGTTCCTGTGCTCTGCTGATCTGTTTCACATACCATCCTGTAGGTACTGGACATGCTCGGGCCTTGGTCTCCTCTTGCCTTTTGCAGGGGGTGTTCATTAAATGAAATTCATGATTACACTGTGTGGTTGACTGTTTTCTTTAGATGAAGCAGAAAATTATTCTCTGGCTTGCTGTAGTGAGAGTGTGGTAGATGCTCTGGGTGGTGAAGTGGCTTCATCTTTCCAATGGGTCTTTCCAAACTCCATGTCCCTGCTTGGCTCTCCTTTCAGCTCATCCCTCTTCACTTCTCTGCCTTTGAACTTTCAAATTCAGTTTTTCATGTGATGCTCAGGATACAGTTAATATAATTCCATGGATGTGCAAGCTGCTGGTTTTCAGGGGGCAGTAATTGAATGAATTCAGTTGTATCCCTAAGATGTTATGGGTAGCAAGCACCAGGACGGTAATTCTGCCAGTGCCTGCTCCTAGTCCAAGTGATGGCTGTGCCCAATGTGATGCTACTGTTGGTGAATGTCCAAGCTCAGGATTTTGGGAACAAATGACAGACCAAAATACACACAAGGATGGTTCTGGAGGAGGTTGCTTTAGGTTGTGGTGATGGGGTTGCATCCTCATCCACAGGGGGTTCAGGTGTCTCCTGTGGGTGGTTCTGCAAGAGACTCTTCCCCCTCACCCCTCATGGATTGCTTAATTGGCATTGTCACCTGGGGATCGTGGTCAAGGCTGCCACCAGCTTGATGAATTTATATCCTTAGCCTGGCTCAAATAAAGTCACAGAATCCCAGGAGCACTGAGGCTGGAAAAGTGCTCCAGGATCATGGAGTCCCAGCTGTGCCCGATCCCCACTGTGCCACCAGCCCAGAGCACTCAGTGCCACGTCCAGTCCTTCCTTGGACACCTCCAGGGATGGGCACTCCACCACCTCCCTGGGCAGTTCCAGTTCCTGACCTTTTCCATGGGGAAATTCCTGCTGGTGGCCACCCTGAGCCTGCCCTGGCCCAGCCTGAGGCCGTTCCCTCTCCTCCTGTCCCTGTTCCCTGGAGCAGAGCCCGACCCCCCCGGCTGTCCCCTCCTGTCAGGAGCTGTGCAGAGCCACAAGGTCCCCCCTGAGCCTCCTTTTCTCCAGGCTGAGCCCCTTCCCAGCTCCCTCAGCCTCTCCTCGTAGGACTTGCTCTCTTTTTTTATGTGTAAAAGTGGGATCTAGAGACAGATGCTGGAAAATGTGCAGTGCTGGGAAGCATTTGTGAAGTGAAACATCACAGCATTGCTCCATGTTAGCACCCAGGCGTCTGTAGCATGTGGAACACTTGGTGTTGTGTTTGTTGTTCAGTGAGAAAATAAGTTTTCTCTTTCTAGAACATAACATTTTTCAGCTCACGTTTTTACTAAATTGAGATGCTTACCCTGGAGAACAGGAAGGATGTAATGGCAGCCCTTCAGTACTTAGAGGGGCTACCATGAGGAGAAAATCATGCTCTGAGCAGTGGTGTGTGGTGGGAGGAAGGAGCCAACGGCCCCAAATTGACACGGGAGGTTCTGACTGGAGATAAGTAAACCTGTTTTTTTTCCTCCCTGAGGACAGTCTGTCAGTGGAGCAGATGTCTGCCCTGAGAGGTTGTTCAGACTCCATCTGTGGAGGTTTCTATCAGTTTTGGCTGGATAAACCCCTGGGCTATGGGTCTGCACCCACAGCTGTCCCAGCTTTTGGACGTAGTGGGTTGGACTGGAGAGTTCCTGCATTCCTACTTCACAACTTGCTGGAAAGATAAGGTTTGTAATGGGGCTGGAGGGTGTTAGACTCCCATCCTGGGACACCTTGGCACCACGCAGGGATGCCTGCTGCATCTGACTGCAGGCTGGGTCTGAGGTCAATTCCTGCTGGAGAAGACTTCCAAAGAGAGATGTGCAAGGGGAATGCTTGACTGCAGGTTGTTCCTCTGTCAGTTTTCCTTTTACATTCTGTTTCAGGCAGGGTTTTGGATCTTTGACTTGGGTTTCCAGGCCAAAAGCAACCTACCAGGTGCTTCTACCTGCTATGGCAAGGAAAAGGAGTTTGTAATAAGGTGTATCTTCCCACTTTTAAGGTCTTAATTTCAGCATTAGCCCATAGCTGGAGCTGTTGCTGATAGATGACTGTGGCCTCCCTGGTGACTGTATTTCACCCCCTCTGAGCAGGGCTTTGCTGGTTTGCAGAGTTTCCCTTGGATACCAGAGAGATTGCCCTGGGATCTTCCAGGACTGACGCTTACCTGTCGATCTGCCACTCCTGTTTATTATTTATTGTTATGGAAATTGCACCCTTGTGGGTTCTTCCTTGAAGTGAGTGACAGCCCAGACTTATTTTTCACCCTGCACAGTGTTGGTGGTGTTGCAGCAAATAACTTGCTTGTAGACTTGACAGGTCCAGGGAATTAAAAAAAGCACAGAGAGAGAAGAAGGAGACTATTTTTCATGCTGCTTTTGTACAGCAGAGAGAAGGCAGAATTATTCATGTAATCTTGACTTGCAGGTGTAAATATATTGGGCTTTCAGAAAGGGAAAAAACTGGCATTATGTGAGAGGCTTTGTTCTGGAAACCTCACACAGCTATGGACATCTGCATTATGTGAGTCTGACCTTGATGCAGGGACCCTTTCCAGCGCCTTCCAGAGCTGGAGAGCTGGAACCTCTTGTGCATTCGGTCAGGGTGGAAGGAGGGAGCAGCCATGGGGGATGCTGGTACCTGGACACACCCTGTGCAAGGATGGTCTGACCTGGCAGCGAGTTTTTGCCAGGAACCACAGGAAGCACTGCCTGAGTATTCAGCTGGAAGCCACCATGAGTTTTTTTTGGCACAAATTGCTGATGGAAATGAGATGCCAGTGGTAAGGGATGATGCAAGCTTTAAAGAGGAGAGCAGAAACACCTTGAATTTCCACATGGTGCCTACCAAAGTCATTAGTCTGGAACAGGACCACCACTGTTCATGGAAAACTTAGTCTAGAAACTCGTGGGACCTGTTAATTATCTGGTTTTGGTATGGAATTGAATATATCAGACTTATTTTGCTGTTGAATTTGATTTCTGTAAATATGTTGTTGCCCTGATGGCTGGTTCACCAGGCAGCTTGTGGTGGGGTAGCCTGTTCCCTTCTTTATTGTGATTGCTTTACAAAGCCAGGTAGATTCTGGCTAAGGTGGTCATCAGGTGGTCATCCTATCCCAAGAATACACCTGGCACTGATAGCAGGGTGGTAGCAAGATTTCAAGCAACTTGAGAATCAGACCTTTGTGACATGCAGAGGAAAGGTGTGACATCTGTGCAGCCTGTTCCCAAAGCCAGGCGCGGGTCACACTGAGGTTTGAGAGGGCTGTGGCTGTGGGATCCCTTTCGCTGTGTGTGCTGATGCCTGTCCTAAATCTAATTGCAGGTTTGATCCGAAGAGAGCAGTGCAGCAGCTGAGAGCCTGTGGGGTGCTGGAGACCATCCGGATCAGTGCAGCTGGCTTCCCATCCAGGTGCTGGGCTGGGAATTCCCTGGGGTTGTGCTGCTCCTGTCGTTTACTCAGCAGGTTCATTGTACCCAGGGCCAGGCTGGACAGGGCTTGGAGCAGCCTGGGACAGTGGAAGGTGTCCCTGCCCATGGCCGGGGTGGGACTGGGTGAGCTTTAAAGACCCTTCCAGACCAGACCCTTCTGGGATTATCTGGGGTGAGCGAGGAAGAAGAAAACACTTGTGTTCTCAGGACAATGTCTATTTAGGTTTGTTTATATCCAGGATGGATTTTCTGCTTTTTATATATATATTTTTTTTGTTTCATTTTGCCGAACTCCCGTTATGTTCTGGGTTCCTCAAGTCTAAGAGATTCATCGTCAAGCAAAGAGCTGCAGAGTGGGCATGACAGAGAGTGTATTGTGCTGTGTCCAGTGTTCCAGCTGGTGCTTTCAGTTTGGTTCTGAGAGGTAATTTGCTCTCATGAAACCTCTGAAAAAGCTGATGCCTGGCAGATAAAGGATTCCAGCTTGGATGCTGTACCTAGGTGGACATCAAGTAACAAAACAGCAGTTCTGGAAGCAAGCACTGCCCTAAAGCACTTCTTCACTGTTTGCCTGAAGCCCCTTCTACTGTTCAATTTGCTTTTCTTTGTGGTTTTTTGTTTTGTTTTTTTTTTTTTTTTTTTTCCTGGCTTCAGAAATCTGCTGCAATCCTCATTTCAGCCAAAAACAATGTTTGATTCTACTTGCAGAGAAAGAAAACAAGGGTTGTAAATTATTGCTGTAGACTTTCACACCGCACATCCAGATCATCCTAGGCTTCAAACTCTTGCATCATAAAAAGGAGGGTTACGGGTGGTGTGGCTCCTGCTGATTGAGGTATAAAATTCAAAAGAGGTTTTTAAGGCCTAATAAATCAGAAAACATAGACTATACATAAGTCCTGAAGATGACAAGGGCAAATAATTCTAAAAATGCATCAATTGCATTTTAGTGCCAAGCAGCTTTGTGTTAATGTCAGCAAAGCCATCAGCCTTTTTATACGGAACAAAGAAGTTATAAATATGCTCAGTGAAGTGTTGGCTAAGCGTGATGTGGAACACCATGAGAAACTCCCTGTCCCGGATTTTGGGGAGGAGTGTGCTGCTCTCACCTCCTGAAAAGCTGCAGAGGGTTCCTGGCAGCCAAGGGCAGCAGCTGCAGCTTGAGGTAGCTCTGCTGCCCTTCACCTCTGTTGGCCAGTGACCTCTGTGGGCAGGCCACAACTGGTGATGGGTCCTCCCCGACCAGCTGAGTCCAGCTACTTAAGGAGGAAGAAGAGGAAACAGAAGAAGGAGAAGAAGAAAACTCTCACGGAACCCAATTTCTCTCTGTCCTCTGCCAGTGTGGGAGGGTCTGTGACCTCATGTTGGCAGTCTGACCCTGTTTAGAAGGCCCAGCATCACCTTTGGCTCTCATCTCTGAAGTCTTGAGGGCTTCTGTGGGTGCAGCCGGTAAAAAGCTGCTTCTTCATTACATGATCCCTAAGCCATGGTGGGGAACCAGAAATTCCAGCCCATGGGCTGTCTTTTAGTACCATCTTTGTTGCCAGACCAAATTCGTCAGTGCTCTTGTAGTAAAAGCCCTGAAACAATGAAAAATCTGGGTTTTTTTTTCACGTGGAAAAGGCCAGAGGAATGCAGTTCTTTGCCTTCCAAGCAAGCAGTCACGCTGCCCAGTTACAGTCTGGGCCCTGGCTCTGCCATGGTGGGTCCTGGGAGGGTTTGGGGAGCTCTGACCTGAGCATTGTGTGCTTTATGAGGTTTGTTACTGGTCTCGTCGTGGCTGCACTGATACCCCGTTCCTCTCCATTCATAATTATCCCACAGATTTGTAGCGTTTTCCCATTTCTGCTCACTTAACTGCCGTTTATACCCCGCAGCACTAAAATCAATGTAAAATTAATAACTGGGGAGGGGGAACAGAGTGGAGAAACCATTGCAGCACCTGGAGACCTGCCAGGATCTATTGACAGCAAAGAATTGACCAGTGCAAGGACCTCTCCACCCCGACAAACTAAAAAGTGATGCTCTCAGCTCTGCTTGCATGCTTTTGGTTATGAGATCTTTTCCCAGGACACTAAGAATACAGAACTCTTTCATCACTGCAACTTGTCAGCTCTTCTTCCTCTAGGGACAAAAAAAAAAAAAAGTGCAAAAAGCTATTTCAGCCTTTTAGAGTGACCTTCTCCAAAGTTTGTGATTCTTGAAGGACAGATCTTTGTGTATTTTAATATTTCTAGGATATAATTGTATATGGGAACAGCTCTGCGCCAAATAGAATACTCACTTTGAGTTCTGGTAGTTCTTCACCTTCCTTACTCAGAAAATTCCAATCTTGAAAATCCAGACCCAGGAATTGGACGATATCATTGGAAGATTGTGAACGATCTGTGTATTTAAATTGACTTTATAGACCATCTCGGGAAAAGATGCTTCCACAGGATCTTGTTTTGTAGGAAAAGTAACAGACTTTCCAGTTCTTTCTGCAGTTTTACATATGGTCTCTTTGAGTTTTTATCACAGTGAGCATTGATTATTCCTCTGTATTTCCTTATATTTTGTGACAAGTTGAGTTTATGTTGCTTGATTAAGGATAAAACCAAAAAGGAGAGTAATTGCTTTAAATTTAAACCTCTTGTGAAGGCTCTAAATTTGGAATACTTTAAAATAATACCAGAAAACTTGATCTTCGTGACTTTTGCTTTGCTTGGGTGTAAGCAATTTACCCATAAAGAAACAGAGAATTTCCAAATTTGTTTATCTCAAGGTAAATTTTATCCTGAAACAATAGAAAAACTCTTGTTTTCATCCCGTTTACCTCTAAATATATTCCAGCATACTGTCACTAGAGTAACTTTCTGAGGGTGATGTGGCTTTGAGTCAGAGATCTCTGGATAAAACCACCTGCTGCTGAAGACTTCAGTGTTTTGAGTCCTTAATAATATTTTACCTCTAAAAAAAGAAATAATTTTTAATACAAGTGGTAGTTGTTCAAACTGTGTAAGTCACAGAAATCTGAAGCCTTAGGCTCCCCTCTTAGGGTGTTCCTGGGTTTATTTTACCATTTCCATGGTAGGCTGCGCTCTGGCTGTGTCTGAGATAAATTGAAAATGTATCATTTGCTTTGAAATGTTACTCAGCAGTTAAGAAATCTGTATCTGTTAGCACGTACATAAATGACTGTGATGAATGGAGTGTCTGAGGTGTGTAGGTAGAAAATCTATCATCAGCTTCCCTGGGTAAAGCGTGGAAGATGTCTCTGTGCTGTAAAACCATTCATCTTACTTACAGAAACTGGCTGCATAGAGATGAGTCTGTAGAGAACTAATTGGTGCAGATCTCCGTGAATAGCAAAATAACTCTTTAAAACGAGTTTTTAAAATTGGCTCTATCAAAACGGTACTTTCTTTTTTCCCTGCTGGTTATGGTGGTTTCCAGTCAGTGGTCCAGCAGCAGTGGTCTCCCACCATGCCATCGCTCTGAATTGCCTCATCACTGCAGTTCTCTCTGAATTACCCTCTCTATAGTTGTTATGTATTTATAGTTTAAGTATCCTTGGCATCTGGCTGCTTCCTCTGGCCGCTGGAGCTCACTGTCAGATTCAGCAATTTTGTATTAATTCAGTGTGAAATCCCAGCTGCTAAAATCTATAAATATTAAACATTTATAATTGAGAACTATCATGGACATCCTTGGATATATATTTTTTTTTTATAGAATGTGCCTTTAGCTGTCTGGCTGTCATTTCAGGATAACAAGACCTATAAATTGCTTTGGCTACCAACAGTTCTGTTTGCCCACACCCAACAAAGGTGTAATATGTAAATGGAAGGGCTTTTCCCCCCTCATTTTTCCCTCTGAATATATTCCAGCTAATTTCAAGCCAGGCCAGCCTGCATGTTTTAGAGCTAATTGAAAGGCAAATCTGTTCTGCTGCAGTAAACAAGGCTGAGAGAAATTTTCTCCCTCAACTGCAGCTTCTCAAATAATTTCATGTCAAATCTTGGCTCCGAGATTGAACCTGCACCCTTCCAGATATATTCTGACTCCTCTGGAAAGATCAATATCATCCAGTTCCTTCCTGCTTAATATATTGACCCCCTTCAGGGGAAGGTGCCTTGTGGTGCTGCCAGGATTTCTTACACAAAACTGAGTTTGCTCAGCCCCTGGGATGGTCCTGGGTGAATTTGTTTATTCTGAGTGGAAACATTTAATGTTCAGTTATTTTAGGGTACCAAAAGAAACCATATTATGGTTAAGAGTTTGAAGCTTTTTTGATCTGTTACACTGCTTTCAGCTGTTCACTCAGTGCAGCTGGCATAACATTGCTGTAACAATGGGTTGTGGATATTTTGGGCAGTTGTTGGCTGCTTGGAAAGATGCTTTTTGGAAGCTTCCTTAGAATGTCAACCACAGTTTCCTACCCACGCTCTCCCTTCAATTTGACATTGTAATAAACGCAGCTGGCTCTGCTCAGATTCATAACCCCTCGATTTTGGACAGGAGCAGCCCCTTTGCTTTGCACCTGGCTGCATTTTTGTGTAAAACATCCAAATCTGGTTGCTTGAACTACAGAAAAAAGATTACTTCATCTGTGGTGTGTGGTATGTCTTATTCCCTCTGTTTCCTCTAGGTGACAAAGATTTTGCTGGGAAGACCAAGTCTCAGGCTCTCAGCCAACCATCCTCCTTGCTGCTTGAGCCCAAGGAGGGTTTTTTCCACAGGCATAAGTTATTTTCCTGCATCCTTCCCTTCCCTTTATTGCCTTTTCCCCTTGGTGACCTGTGCTGACATCAAAGCAAAATTCAGCTGTTTGAGTTTGGCTTGATCTCAGTTTGAGTAGCATCTGCCCAGTCCTTTGTGCCTCCTTCTTCCTGCTTCTCAGTTGTGCAGGTATAAAAGCCCCCTGGTTCCATCTCTTTTTCTCTGCATCACTTATCTGGATATTGAAACTTGATAATAATACAGAGCTGTATTAATTTAGTGTCCCTTGGTGGTTTCCAGCCCCCAGCACTGAGGCTTGCCCGTGCTGTGTGTTGTGTGGCAGCATACCAAGCACCCAAAATCTGTTTTTTTTATTTGATACCTGTCCACAAGCTGAACTGGGGTGTACCCTTCCCATAGTCCCATAGTCTTTCCTGACCTGCTAAGCTGTGGGGTAACACAGCACATCCTTTGTCTCCTGCTGGGAGTCAGTGTGTGGCTTGGCAAGTATGAATTAAGTTTGCTATTTTTGTTTTCATGTTTTTGTGGGTTTTTTTTCCTTTTTTTTTTTTTTTTTTTTTTTGCTTTTCCCCTTTTAAAATGAAGACATTGCACCTAAAAAAAAAAAAAAAAAAGAAAAAAAAAAGATGCATGTGCAGAAAAATAATTTTAAAAGTGTGTGTACAGCAAAGCTCTGAGCTTCAGTATTTCTGCACTGGAGAAATCTCCCTTGCAGGGCTGGGGGATCATGTTTGTTTCTCTCCGAGAACATAGTTGTAAGGAAATTTTATACAGCTTTGAGCCTCGAGTGGTTCAATGAGGCATGTTACATTAAACCTGAGTGCTTTAATTGTTCCTTTCTCCGGGGAGGATTCTGTAGCAGCACCTATGAACCCCTGCAGCTTTCTTTTGCTGGTGAACTGGGATGGCAAATATCCCAGTGGAATTCCTCATGGGCTGGCTGAGCCCTGGCGTGGCACAGATTTTGTCTTGATGCCCCATGGACAATAATAGAGGAGCAGTGTGGTGTCAGGGCTGTCATCCCCTGATAAATCAGAGAGTGGTGAGAGCATGAGTGAGGCAGTTCTGTAGCCTGGGGCTCAGCGTGGGGCTGTGAACCTCTGGGAGATGTGGCTATGGGGCTGTGGATGCCACCAGTCCCATGAACACCTCGGCAGAAACCAGGGGGTGCATTCCTTGACTTTCCAATGTCTCATGTGAGATTTACTCCTGAAAAGTGAGTCATTTTTATTAAGGGTGGACATGGAAAATCAATTTTTGCCACCTTGGGAAATAAGAATGACAGGCTCTGGAGGAAGACCCACTGTGCAGTGACCGATGATCTATTTTTAAGGAATTCCTGCAGGTGTCTGACTCTTGTTTGTGAGCAGCTGTGGGATCTCCATCTCTGCCGTAGTCCTGGAAGATGATGGATTTTGCTTTCTGCCCAGCTTGGACCTGTGCCCTGAGTTTCCTGTTCTGCCTCTTCACCATCTGCTCTTTGCTGGAAGAGCCTGGGTGGCACCTGCAGGGTGATTTTTTTCCCCCAGATATCAGCAGTTAATAATGCCAGTGCCTGAGCCGACTCTGGCAGGTTAATGGGAATACTCCCTCCTTCTCTCTTCCCCCCTCCCAAGCTTTCCCTGGCTCGAGCAGTACCCAAGCCAGCCTTGTGTGCTTGGCTGGGTGCCTCGGGCTCTGCATGCTCTGCTTCTCCTCTCAGGTTTGATTTGGAGCTGTGTAAACCCCGGGCGTGCTTAAAATGAAAACGGGTTTTATTTGCACAACGCAAAACGGGAAATGTAATTATAAAATGGAGGCACTGGGAAAGCAAAGAGAAGGCAAGTTTAAGTTAAACCTTGCAGGACACAAGCTTGTAGTCTTGCATAATCTTTGTGTTCAGTTTTCACCCCAGAGGGAGCTCCCCATAGCTGACATCTTCGTTTTTTTAGTGGTAATCCAGTACTTTCGGTTATTTGAGGGGGTAGCCTTAGCTGCCTGGCCTTGCCCATGGAGACAGATATTAAATCAGTACTAAATCTGGCTGTTCTGGAATCAATCTGAGCATTCTGAGCATGGGAAATCCTTTCATCACAGTTGCCCTCATGCTTCTGCCGTTTTACCTTTGGCTTCAGGTGCAATCCTAAGGGTATTCTGGTTTTTGACAGTTATTCTTTACTAGTTGTGTCCTGGGCGCTGTGTGTCCCTGCAGGAATTACATGTGGCTTACCAGTCCACCTTTTTTCCCCATTTGCTCTCTTCATTCCCTTTGCAAACATTTCCTTGTACTGTACTCTTCTAAATGAAAAAAAAAAGCGCATTTGCTTTCCTTTTCCCTTTTCTGAAGTGACACAAAACTCTGTTGGTTGTGTGTTTTGAAATCAGCAATATGCCTGTCTTAGCAAACACCACAGCTTCCAGCCTTCAAGGTGTTTCATGCAGAGATACCAGCAGCTGGAGTAGAAGATTGTTCAGGTCCCTTCCAACTGAACTTTTCTGTTTCATGATGTATTTTGTAGAGCTGGCGGCTGTGACTGCTCAGGTGGTCTCGCTCAGCCTCACCACTGCAAACTGGCCACGACCTGTCACAAGCATTGCTCTGGTCCTTTGCAGTTTATTTTCCCTCCCACACTCTTAATCCCTGGAAGTGTAAAAATAGGAAGAATTTGGTGCAGTAATGCAAAAAGTTAAGGAAAGCATGGGGCTTGTAGGTGAAGAGGATGCTTCTGTATGGCAGTTTGTTCTTGTCCTGGTTGCCAGAGCACCTCTGCAGGTAAGGATCAGGCCCACAGGTATTTTTTTTTGAGTGAGGGCAGAAATCAAATCCTCTGCGATTCTCTCCAGTCTCCCTTTGATGTTTGTTATGCGCATTTTGTTGAAATATCAATGATCATTCTGGACATTGCTGGGAAAAGGCTGGTGTTAATTAAAAACTCAGGTTTTGAGGGGTTTATAACTCACTCTGTTAATTTAGAGAAGGCTGAAACTTGGCAGATGCTGAAGCAATTTCAGTCGCAGTCTGCCGGCTCTACATCTATCACCAGCAGCAGGAGATGATATTTCGAGCAGCAGGATACAGTGCTCAAATTCCTTCAATTAGCGTTGCCTGTTTGGAAACTTTGCTGCTGGAGACAGTGAGGCATCTTCCAAGGGGCTGCTTTGTCTTTCCAGAGCCAAAAAGGTTTTGTGTTTGTTTTGTGTCAGTCACAGACCTCAAGATGGAGCAATTAGGGAGTCAATTGATTGAAATTAGTATTCAGCAGAGTTTGGGAACACAAAAAACAAAGAATATCTGTTTGATTAATACTCTACAACTTTATCAAGGTTGCTGTTTAATTTTTATTTTTGGGCAATCAAGAGATCCATGATTTCTGCAAAGTTAGGTTCTCCTTTTTGATGGGAACAGCATTGTTGCATTTGAGTGGTAAAGAGCAGTACATCAGGGGTGAAAACAGGGTGATCTGTGGCCTTTCTGTTCCAGGCTAGAAAGGCCCTGATGTGGTCATTCAGTGTCTGAGGCTGGGGCCAGGCTGAGACTGGGGGTGAGTAGCTCCTTTTGGAGTTGGTCCATGCTGAGGGTAGTGGTGAGAAATCCCTTGAAGTACTTCACACTTTGGCTCGTCTACAGCTCCAAGCACTTTATTTTAGTGAAACAGTGCCCAGCATGCAGACTAACCCAGCATGTGCTTTGCTTTCAGGTGGTCCTACCCTGACTTTTTCAATAGGTACCGTGTGCTTATGAACAAGAGAGACCTCTCTAAGAACGACAAGAAGCAGATCTGTCAGGCCCTATTGGAAGACCTCATTAAGGTGAGCTGGGACCAGATCTTTGTCAGGGATTTTAAAAGCACAGAACTCATGGCTTTGACGTGGTCTGAAGTTGCTCCAGCTTCACCTGCTGCACGTGCAGGTGCTTCTCCACCCCAGGCAGCCTGGGAGTTTTCCCAAAATGAGGGAGTCTTGTGGAGCAAGTGGGACGTGGGATTACATGGTTGTGGTCAAGAGGAGCAAATAATTTCAGTGCTGGTGAAGTCCAGAGTTTGCTTTACTGGCTGGACATGAATGACTGGCCACTACTAAAAAATGTGTCTCCCCTCCTTCTGGTTCTGTCTAGCCACAGCTGGAGCACATTTCAGGGGTCCACCCTGGGACAACGTCATGAAACTTAGTCAATCATTAAATGCCTCTTTGCACAAATGAGTAAGGGAAAAGTGCAGTAGATGCCTTACCTTGATGTGTGGGAGACTTTTAGTGGCCCTGTGTGGAAAAAACATCCATCAGATTGGGACTTTTTTACCTTAAATGAATCAGAAGGTTTTGCTGCCTCACTTTACCAAAATTTTACTACTTGCTTGTATGCATTATTTTTAAATTGCAAATGTGCATGCAAAGGTTTCTTGCTATTGAGTGTCTCAGAATGTGCACAGCACCTTAGACAGTTTTAAATGCTTGATCTGTTGTTTTCCTGTAGGATTTTTAGGAATTTACCCAATTGGCATCCTCTTTTTGCTTTTTGCACCCAGTGTTACCCTTGGCTGCAGAGCCTTTTGCAGCACATGTAGGACTTTGTAGATCTAAACATTAACCTTTTTGAGAAAGAAATGTTTTTCTTGAAGTGCTCTGGTATTGCATTTCTCGTCTGGACTAGTGGAAGGCATCCCTCCTCATGGCAGGGAGGTTAAATATATATATAAGGTTTAAAGGTCCCTTCCAACCTAAACAATTTTGTGATTCTGCGATTTCTTTATTTACATAAAAACCAACAAATAACAAAAAAAACAAATCTAAACAAAAAACCCCAAACCTCCAAAAACAAACAAAAAACCCAAAATAAAAAAAAACCCAAATAAACTCCTGCACCACAAAAAACAAAAAACAAAAACAAAAGACCAAAAAAACCCAAACAAACAAACAAACAAAAAAACCCCGCAAACCAACCAAGCAAAAAAACTGCAAAACACAAAACCCCAACCCAAAACTCCTAAAACTCCTTCAAAATTTGCATAAATATATGTAGTTTAAGACTGAGTCCTAGTGTTGTATTCCTTAATGGGTGTATAGATGCTCAAGTGTATTAAGTCTAATGATATCTAGTAATGTCTAATAAGTCTAATAATCTAATATGTCTAATAATGGAGTCTAAAAATATACTCATTACTCAATTAAGAAGAGATGTGAGTTGATAAATTTGATTCAAACTGGTGTTTTTACTCTGTATCTACTGAACAACTTAGACTGAAAACAAAAAGAAAAAAAGAAATGTAATGTTTGCCTCAATTAAATGTCATTTCCTTTATGCTTTTGAAAAGGATCCAGACAAGTTCCAGTTTGGCCGTACCAAGATCTTTTTCCGTGCAGGCCAGGTGGCATATCTGGAGAAACTGCGGGCAGATAAGTTCAGAGCTGCCACCATCATGATCCAGAAGACAGTGCGGGGCTGGCTGCAGAGGGCCAGGTACCAGAGGCTGAGACGAGCCACCCTCGCCCTGCAGCGCTATGCCCGCGGGCACCTGGCACGCAGGTGGGTCCTGGGGAGCCTCAGAGAGGGGCCAGCTGGGAAGTCAAGTGTGACAACACCTCTGGCCACCTGGGTTTTCAATCTGTTGCATCTTCTAGAACTTAGACTTGGGGGTTTCACGTGAGGAACTTTGGAAATGGTCTGCTCGCTTGAAAGCAAGATGTGTAATGTGCATGTGGGTGATACTGTGATGAGAGTTTATGGGCTAAAGTTTGGACTTATTTATGGCCCCTCTATCTGGCTTTATTTAGGGGCAAGAGATCAAAATTCTTTGCCTCAAACTGGTTTTATATTTACCTTAGTTTAATTTCTAGGTGCTGGTCATAACATAGACAATCTGGTTACAATGAGGTGACTACAGCGCTCTGAAGGATTTAGCTGGAAGTGTTTCACAGAACTAATATTTTCCTGGGACTGCCTTTGGTAAAGGGCATTTGGATCAGCCAGGGAAGGGCTGCCTAGTTGGTATGCACTCCTCCCCTGCAGGGACAAAGTTTGTGTCTCCGTGATGCCCAGGGGGAGTTCTCAGGATTGAGTGGCTGTATCCTTTGTAATGAGGAAAATCACTCCAAATCACTGGCAGGGGAGCTGTGTACAGTAGATAATAAAAGAGCCCAATGTTAACTCTTTCTCTGCAGGAACCCTTGTGTCAGTGGCTTGCTGGGGATTCTGCACGTAGCACTCTGCTTCAGGGTGGGCTGCTGGTGGCAGGTGTGACGTGGATGTGAGGGAGGAGTGAAGCAATGGAACAGCATCCCAACACACTGGCCACCTTCCTTCTTGTGGCCCTTCTTCAAGCCAGACAATCACCTGAAGAACATCAGAGATACTAGCTGAATTTGTGGTGTTATTTGTGATTGTGGAAGGGGTTGGTGTCAGGGCGAACCAGCTGCTGCAGAGTTTCTTCTACATAATTTTTCAGTTCCCCTCTTTCTGCAGGGTTTGTAGGGTGGGAGATCATCTGAGTAACTGTCTCTTTTTGGAGACAGATCATCCCTTATCCTCTTCAGGAAGCTCTGGCTCAGTGGGTCCTAATGAGAAACCATTTGCCTCAATCAAAGGAATATATAAACCAATCTCATGTGGCTCTTAGTTTTGATACGCTTTTTACAAAATAAAAGAAGTGGATCAAATTTCTGTAAAATGCTGCATGCTGAGAGCAATAAATGAATCATAAATCCAGCAAAACAAGCTAATTATCAAATGTAATGGAAGGTTTATGGGCATTTATTAACCGGTGTAACAGCAAATTGAACATGAGTTCAGCTGGATAATGGGAGCAACATGGTATGGAGTTGACCACATCCCTCATTATTTACTGTCTGTGAATGGCTCGAGGCTCTGCTCAGGAATGTTGCCAAAGCACTGCGCACCAGTTTAAATGTCAAATCAATTTGCTGCTGTTTTCACTGAGTTAATAGTGCACTTTTTATAGTCAAGGAAGTCATAGGTGCTGGTTGGCACAAGGACGCAAAGCAGAGAGTTCAAACCAAGGAAAACCTGGGGAATACTTGGGTTTAATGCTGGTTGGGAACAATGAGGTGTGTTGGTCTGTGGTTCCAGTGCTCCTGGGTTCCATGGCTGCTGTCTGATAGCATGGAGGCTTTCTTAGCCCAGCCGTTGGGGTGGTCTTTCCTGAATGCCATCAAGCCACATTGGACAAAATGTTTTCCTCTCCCCCTGCATCAGAAAAAAGTGGAGTTTATTTAACCTGCTTACCCTCCTCCTGTGTATTGCAGGCTTTTTGAGCACCTGAGGAGGACAAGGGCTGCCATCATCTTGCAGAAGCAGTACCGAATGCTGCGGATGCGCCGGGCCTTCCTGAGGGTCCGCAGCGCCACCCTCACCATCCAGGCTTTTGCTCGGGGCATGTTTGTCAGGAGGATTTACCACCAGGTACGCCTCCAGGAGGGTCCTTGCATGAGGAAAGAACCTTTATGTTTATTTCTGCGGTGTGGCTGTGTTGATGTTTGTGAAGCCAACAGCCCCCAGTGTTGCCAGAGAACTGAGGAGAGCTTTGCTCTTTGAAGCTGTGCAGGCAAAAAACGTTTTGGCAGCAGCACCTCAGCAGAGCAGCTAAATGGAGTTGGTCACTGTGGTGCGAGGAGGTGTTGTGGAGATGTGGAAATGTCATGTGGTCTAACCTATGCTCTGCTGAAAGCCTCCCCATCCCACTGAGTGTGTGTTGGAGCTGCATGCAGGGGCTGTTCCCAGTAGGGTAGGAAGACAAGGAGGGTCTGTCATGGAAGGCAATAAATAGTTTATTGATAGAAATATCTCTTTATTTAGGTCTCTCCTTTAGCTTTCTGTGTTAAACCTGGAGTGGGACACAAAGGATTTAGTTTCATGACAAGAGTGATTCAATGAGAAATCATTGAATCCTGGGGTGGTTTGGGTGTAAGGGATCTTAAAGTTCACCTCTTTAAGGGCAGGGACACCTTCCACTAGGCCAGGTTGCTCCCAGCCTTGTCCAATTTGGTCTTGGTCACTTCCAGGGATCCAGGGACAGCCACAGCTGCTCTGGGAAAGCTGTGCCAGGGCCTCCCACTCTCACAGCCAGCAATTCCTTCCCAATATCCCATCTGTCCCTGCCCTCTGGCAGTGGAAGCTATTGCCCTTTGTCCTGTCCCCTCGTCTGTTGTCCAAAGTCTTTCTCCAGCTACTCTCTGTCAGGAAACTGAGAACAGCTTTGGAGAATCTTCTGTCTGCTCCTCAGACCCAGCACTGTGTTGGTAGTTACCTAAATTGGTGCCTAACTGGGTTGTGGGGCTGCTCCAAGGAGTGAGAGGCATCAAGAAGGAAAAGCCTGTTCCTGGAAATATTTGAAATTACCCGGACACCTGGTGACTTCCCAGAGAGACCAGGGCTGTCCTTTGAGACACACCAGCTGGCGATAAGGAATTTGTGCTGCCACTGCTGTTTCAGCATCTATTTTTTAAAGTGGAAGCTTCTGCAGAGGAGGCAGCTGGCTCAGGAGTTAAACTCTCTGAGATTCAAGGCCACCCAAATCTCAACAAGGTGTGGAAGTTGGCTGAAGGCCAGGCCTCTCTGATCTGAACATCCTTAATCTCTGGAGCACCTGGGTATAGGTTTTAGATAGAAGTGTTGGTTCCAGTGCATGTTCAGCGACAGATGCAGGGCTGTGGGTGATGATCTGCGGGATGAGGGCATGCCCAGTGCCCACCCAAAATTTCACTGTAAAGCTGAAGTAAGTCCCCAAGGCAATGCAGTGTGGTTTCTCCTACTCCTTTGGGCATCCCTAGCTTTCCCCATTTATGAGTGCTGAAGATGGAGACATATAAAGCTCATTTCACAGTCATTCTTACTCCTAAATTCATACAATCCCTTTATTCTGAATTAAAATTTGCACTGCAAAGAAAACCTTAGGGTGAAACAAAATAATTGTTAGAGAAGCTGATAGGATAACCTTTTCTGAGACAACTTAACCCAAACTAATAGCAATAAAATGTCTTGTAATCTTCAAATTCTCCTATTTATTTCCTTAGCAGATTGAAACCGTAAGGAAGCTATTAACAACATGCTGTTTGTATCTCTAAAATGTCAGCCTTCAATTTTAGAGAGCAAAATTGAACTGCCACTGACTGACAAGATAGCTGTAAATTTTGGGGAAGAATTTCAATGCAAACATGCCAGAAATTTCATGAAAACAGTTAAAAATTACTACTAATTGAACTGTGCTAGAGAACTAGTTGCAGACTGTAGTGAAAGCACTCATGGTTTTATTTGAAGGTTATCCACATGATATGAAATCCCATCAGGACAACATTTATCTGCAGTAAAAATTATCATAATGCAGAGGCGGAACACAGAAAAAGAAAATCTACAGGTCTGTTCTGGTGTGGGCGATGTCTGATGCTGAGGGGACAGTAAGTTCATTGCTAAGTGTTGGTGTGTCTGTTCATGACACACCAATAATAAATTAATAACCATTAATAAATTCCGGAGCTGTGGCTCTGGTGGATCTCAGTACTCTTCTGAGGTGGTCCACGAAGTCACACTTGAGCCCAGACGCCACCTGCTCCCACCAAGTCCTCACAACCAGGATAATATCCCCTCATGTCACTGGCCAAGCAGGTCTTTACTTTGAGGTCAGGCAGGCTCCTAGGAGAGGTGTCCTGCCTGCATTCATTGAGAACAGTCCATGAAGGAGGGTGCAAAACAACAGCCTCTGTTTCCAGCCATCAGCACCTGCGTCTACCAGGACATTTCTTGGAGGAGAAGCCCTTCCCAGGGCACTTTGGGAAGTGTTTAATGTTTGTTGTAGCCAAACCAGAGTGACCTTCCAGGAACAGCCTTCAGCTGAAGGAAAGTAGATTTAGAGAAGATATTGGGAAGGCTGTGAGGGTGGGTAGGACCTGGCACAGGTTTCCCAGAGCAGCTGGATCCCTGGAAGATTCCAAGGCCAAGCTGGACAGGGCTTGGAGCACCCTGGTGTAGTGGAAGGCGTCCCCGCCCATGGCGGATGGTCCTTCCAACCCAAACATTCTGTGCACCCACAGTTCTATGCCTTCCCTTTGTTAACTGCCCCGTCGTGCCCGTGTTTTGCAGATGTTGATGGAGCACAAGGCCACCATCCTGCAGAAGTACGCCCGGGGCTGGCTGGCCCGCGCGCGGTTCCGCCGGGCCCGGGCCGCCGCCGTGGTGCTGCAGTGCCACTGGCGGCGCCTCAGGGCCCGGCGCCAGCTCCAGGCCCTCCGCATCGAGGCACGCTCGGCGCAGCACCTCAAGAAGCTCAACATCGGCATGGAGAACAAGGTGGTGCAGCTGCAGAGGAAGGTGGACGAGCAGGTACGTCCCGGGCCGTGCTAGGACAGGCCTGGCCCGTCCGCCGCCTTGCGCCTTTCCGTGTTGTCTGGGAAGGGTCGTGTCGGTGGCAGCCAAGCGTTTGTAAGGGTGGGACACAGCTTGCTCAGGGAGCTGCACAAGCTGCACTGGAATTGTTGCGGGGACTGCCCAGCAGGGCTCAGAGGGGGAAAATGGAACGGCACTTCTGGGAGGTGTTGCTTGAAAACCCAAGCCAGCTGCACGTGGGATCCAATGGGTTTGGGGCTGAATTGCCCTGCTGTGCTTTTTGCTCTGCGGGCACTGAGCGTGCAGAGTGCGTGCCGCCACTGGTGTTGTGAACCCCGTGTTCTTGGGAGTCACGTTCCCTGGAAGATAAACAGCAATTTGGGTTATCCACATTTCCTTCGTGTTAGTAGACACAGCAACTCTCCAGGAGTAAGGGGAGGGTGGGATGGTATGATGTGACAGATCCCTGCGTGGCATGAGTTAATGACCTTACAGTGACTGTTTGATCACAGGGGTGTTTTCATCAGTAGGCATTTGCCATTAATAAGCTGCAGAATAATGGTTTGATTTTACAGACATAGCAGAATAATTTTTACACCTACTAATGTGTGCAAATTATTTTGTTAAATACCTTCTGTGTTGCTGTACAAGGAGTTGAGGGGCGATCATAAGAAGTGCTGAGTGGTACCTAGTTGTATTGACTAATATCAACAGGGAAATTCATATCCACTTGTACCCTTAAACTGAATTTTTACAGGTAGGAGAACATTCTCTTCAGTTGGGATTGCCCCTGATTTGTAGCACCAGTTTGTGATAATTCCAGTTTATCATTCTGAGATGGTGTCAGAGACCCTTGTCCATCCCACACGGCTCCCTCACCACCTGAAATCTCCCCACCGCAGTATGACAGGAGCAGTCCTGTGTTGGGGGTGGCTCTATGTTGGCTCAGACAGTGCAGAGTCAGGACACACGGGGGTTTGCATCACTGTGGTCACCCTCACTGCAGTGTTAATTGGCTGCAGTGCATTAACTGCACCGCAACAGGGTCCAACTTCCAGACTTCCAACTTACCCTGGTGTTTAATTTTAAAATGCCTGTTTCCATACTTAGATTTTGCTAGCAGTAACTTAGGAATGGGAAACTCTCAGAATAAGTTTTGGTGTGACCTGTCATCCAGAAGGTATTTTGGTGGAATTGAATAGGAAGAGTCAGTCCAGGTCGAGATAATTTGGGCTGAACTCATGCAATGAATGTGAACGTCAAAGTTGGATCTGCTGAGCAGCTGGACTTGACACTGGAACATCAGTGATATTTTATAGTTTGTATTTTTTCCCTATTTCCTTGCTAAGAGAAGTGTGGCAGTAGAACAGTAAAGGAAAAAAACCAATATTTGGTTAACATTGGCTTTCCTGTTACGTGTTTTGAAAGCCGCAAAAGGATCTGCTTTCGGAAAGGAGTCATGGAGAGCTTTTAACCAGGCAGAAATAATGGTCTTGAGCTCATCTTGCTCTCCTTCAGTCTCTCCACAGACTATGTTGTAGGAGTTTCTTTGATGCTTTCCGTGTAGCTTTTGCAGGAAAGAATTCCTGCTCTGGGGTACATGTGGTGGTCTGTCCAGTGAACTGAATTTAACCATCCTTCCAGGGCTGCCAGGTTTCCCTGGGATGCTTTGGAAGTGCTAAGGGGCACCTTTCCAGTAGATTCTTTTTTCAATGCACTGAATCTTTTTTCTGGCACGGTGCATTTGCAGTATCGTAGTTTCCCTGAAGGATCTTGCTTTCAGTCCTTGCTAATCTATAAACACAACCTTTGAAAATACCAATTAACTTTACAAGGAAAAAAAAAAAAGCATATAGCAGGTAACCTGGAGAGATGCAGTTGTGATGTATTCTTGAGTAGCTGAGGAAGAAAATGTTTCTATTTCTGCTACTTTAGCTCATGCATGAGTAGAGATGCAATCCTCCGTGTGCCCCTAAGGAAGAGATCTTTCTTTGAAAACATTAAAACCTATTATTGTATGTCAGCCCCAGCTCAGATGCTCTGGCATCTGTAACTGGAATAATTTAATTAGGTTTTTTAATCAGGTGAGGGATTTTTTGCACACAGAAGAAAGATTTTGATCTATTTTGCTGCAAAACATCCTCACTGAAGCACTTTCTTTTGTATTTACATTGGACCAATTCCTTCTCTTTTTTTTTTTTTTTTTTTTTTTTTTTTTTTTTTTTTTTTTTTTTTTCTCTCCTTCAGGTAATTTTCTTTAAATCTGTTTGTTGGAATTGCCTGAGACACCTACAAGGCATGTGCCTAATTTAGTATTGCATGTTCTTGCAGCCAGTATTTAGACACATTGTGAGCTCTCTACACTCTCTCTGCAAGCACTACTGTATCTCTGAGCATTTTTGGGAATAAAACTAGTTTGGGTAACCAAGCTGATGAATTTGTTACATCTGCCTTTGGTAGCAAAATAAATTAGGGTTTTTCACAGAGCCCAAGTTGAAACCAGGACTGTCTCAGGTCTACAGGGCTAGATAATGATTGAAAATAAAGCAAGTTTGAGTTTAACAGGGTTTAACTGTTGAGCAATCTCTGATTGCAGTGGGGAGCAACCCAGTAAATGCTCTCTCATGTCAGTAGTTTTTAATAAAAAAACCCAGAACCATTCCTGTGCATTTATCTTGTATTTGTATATCAGGGGGTGGAATGAGATGGGCTTTAATGCCCCTTCCAGCTCAAATCGTTCTAGGATTCTATGAAATGCCTTTGGTCATGCAGAAATTATAATTTCCTAATATGATACGAATGCTGAATTTTGATGTTCATTAATAATTCATTACTAGGGAGCAAAGGAAAAAAATGTTAATATGCCTCATTTACTTGTTTTTCCATTTGAGATGTGTCTTTATCTTGCTTCAGAGCGCTGAGATGCAGGGAGAGGAGTTGCTTTGGGAGGTCACCTTAAGAAGGGCCAGAAGGATGATCAGAGCAAGACTTTAAAAACCAGAATGCATTTTAAGTTTCAAAATGGTTCTTGTGGTATCGAGATTATCTACCCAAAGTCAGCACAGCTTCTGTAGTAGGCTTTTAATGAAGCTCTAGGTCTTTGGCCTGTGGATATCTAATAACGATGATATTTTATTGGTCACAGTGCCCATTGACTTTGATTTGAAGCCCAAAAATCAGCTAGGTCTGCTGAATTTTCAGTTCTCAAAACTGGGGAGAAAATCACTGCTAAGTGCTTTAGAAGTGAAAACCTGAGCAAATGAAAGGATGGCTGAGGTGGCACATGACTTAAAACTGGAGTTTGGGGAGCTCCTTGTGCTTGAAGCTGCAGTTCTGTATTGTCACTCCAGGTTTCTGCAGGCATGGGATTCAGGAATAGCAGGGTAAACTGCAAAAGGAATATTACAAACTCCCCAAAACTGCAAACCAATCACATTAAGCAATGCTGTTTGGAAGCTGTAGTAGAAGTGTAGTATTTTGGTTTGGTTGCCAGTGCTACCAAGAGTTTCTTGCCTTTGCTCTGAGTGATATCAGCGTAGTACCAATTTGACAAATGCTTCTGTAATCGTTGCCAAAATATTATTGAGCTTTTGTCACAGTTTAGAAATAGCTTTTAGCTTTATAAGCTTCATTAGCATATGCATGGAATTATTGTTATTGTGGGTCTGTCACCCACCATGCTTGAGGATTTGAGTGGCTGCTTTTATAGTGCATCACTGCATGCATTGATGTCACTTGTGCTCTTGTTTTCTTCTTTCTGGGATGCTGGCTGCAGAACAAGGAGAACAAGCTTCTGAATGAGCAGCTGTCCATGCTGACATCGGCCCACTCCTCCGAGGTGGAGAAGCTGAAGAAGGAGCTGCAGCAGTACCAGCAGACCCAGCAGGGTGATGGCAAGCAGCTCCTCAGCCTGCAGGAGGAGATGGAGCGGCTGAGGATGGAGCTGGAGAGGGCTCACGGGGAGAGGGAGGTCATGGAGGACAGCCACGGCAAGGAGAGGGACCTGCTGAGGAAGGTACATCTGTCTGTCTGTCTGTCTGCCTGCCTGCCTCAGGTTGTCTCCTGCAGGTGGCCGTGTTGATGAGGGCTCACTCTTCACAGCTCTGAAGGGGAGTGTCTGTTCTTTGACTGTTAGTTCTCCTGCTGAATGCCCCTAGGATTTACCCCAGCTCATGGGGCAGGGCAGGTAGACATCCCTGCAGGGGCAGTGGCTGCCTTGTGTCAGGACACACCACCCTGATGCCTTTTGTGCTGCCAACCACAAGGAAACGCCCCAAACCCAAACGCATCTGGAAATCGGGATGCCTAATAACCATGGACATCATGGAATCACAGAGTTGTAAAGGTTGAAAAAGACCTGTAAAATCACCAAGTCCAACCATCAGCCCAGCACCATTGTGTTCAGCACTAAACCATGTCCTCAAGTGTCACATCCATGTGGTTTTTGAACACTTCCAGGGCTGGTGACTCCGCCACTACTCTGAGCAGTCTGTTCCAATGCTTTACAAGCCTTTCAGTGAAAAAAGTTTCTCTGATACCCAATCTAAACCTGCCCTGGCACAACTTGAAGCTGCTTTTCCTGTCCTAAGTTTCATGTGAATGCCAGAGCTTCATGTGTATACAGTGATTCCTCAAGGTTGTGTAATGCAAATTACTGGGGAGGTCTGTCACATCTGCTGCAAATATTAGGAAGATGTAAATATTCCTCACCCCAACCTGGGATGAGACACAAGGCTCAATTTCTAACCTAGCTGGTGCTATAGGTACACACAGAGTATGACCAATGTGTGGACCAACTTCCCTCCCTGAGGAGAGGCGCTGCTCCAGCACCAGCTGCTGGTTGTTACAGATTTTTATAGGGTTTGGAGCTGGGATATACACAGAATAGGTTTATTTTTTTTTTTTTTTTCTTCCTCCTTCATGCAAACCCACAGAATTTCCTAGTTTGGAAAGGAACCACAAGGACAATCAAGTGCAGCAATCCTGTGCTTTACCTCTTGGGGTAGGAGTGGTCCAACACTGCCACCATTGTACAACAAGGCGTTCTAGTGGGAGAAAGAGATTCCAGAGTGTAGAGTTTGAAATAGAGTTTGAAAATAGCAAAGATGGACCTTTTGCCCTGAATTTCTTTGCTGATCAGATTAATTCTGAGTAACACCCATTCTCTTAACCTGAGGCACTGAGCTGAGAATTCAGTTTCCTTCTGCAAATGCTTGTGGCTGCTCAAGTTAAATCCATGATATCTCTCCTGCACCAGAAATTGAATTGAATCTTTGATCTTGCTATTGGAAATAATTTAGGGCCTTTCTACTCAATAAATTGCAAAGAAAAGGCTGTTTTGCAGCTGTTATTCTAGAACAGTACTTGGTGTGTGACAACCTGAAGACGAGTCACTTTTGGAAATAAAAAAAAAAAAAAAAAAGGATCCTGGAAATAGCTGCATTAATATTACAATGGAAGAATGTCCTTATGAGGCTCCTCTAGCGCACTTCACACAGCACCAGCCGAGCCCTCAGGGGGTGGGTTTGGCTGAGAAGCTGTGGTGAGGGACCGTGGTCAGGGTGATTTGCCCTAAACCTCTGGCATGACTGAAATGCACTGTTGGTTGTGCTTCTCAAAGAGGTGAACAGTCCTGCTGTCACCTGCTGTCCTTGGCTGGACCAAGAGAGCTGCCAGGTGATCACTTGCTCCACTCCTTGCACTTGTGGTGCACCACACAGGGACGTGTGAAACCGGTGATTTCCTTTTAAAATTATAAGATTCTTTTTGGTGCAGGGCTCTGTTCATTAGCTGGGTGCAGCACAGGCTTTTAGGGCCTGAAAGGATGCCTGATTTTAAGGGTGGTGCAGCTGGGGATAAACTGTGTCTCTTTGTTCTTGATTGCAAATTGCCTTCAAGCACTTTGATGGAAGGTTGGATTTATCACTGAAGAAATGCTTTTAAAAAGCATGGAAACAAAGCAGAAGCTTTCCCTTGTTGTAAAAGTGCCTACAGCAGAGCAAATACTGTGCATTTCACCATGAAAATAGTTAATTATAAAACATTTCTAATCGTGCAGGCTCCTATTTCTGGCATTAGCTTTCCATTGCTCCCTTCAGTTCCTTGTAAGTGGGAAGATGGAGAAGACCTGTTTCCTTCCTGGAAATATTAATTTAACCAGAACACTTCCCAAGAAAAATTCTGGGAAGAGATTTTTGAGTTGTTCTAATATCTGCTAGAAGCTGGGAAGCATAATGAAACTAAATTCAGGTGAGAAGCAGTTTTTGCCTTCAATATAAAGATGACACCACGGGCATGGATGTAGTGGGACAGATTCTCAAAGATATCTCACTTCAGAGTAAGACTGCGATGAACCTTTAATTTTTCTTCAGCTCCTGAAAATCCATGTCAATTTTGATTTGAAAAAAAAAAAAGTCCTTTATCTCTTCATCATAACTATTCTGTCCAAGTCCTTAATTTTAGAATAGCTTTTCTTATTTAATTTTGTGATTAAGTTTTAAACATATGGGTAAGTACCAACAGCTCCTTCTAGGTGCTTTGGTAGCACCTATTCTTCTCGCTTGGTGAGCTAGGATAATCCACAGCCTGGCCAGGAATTTCATTAGGAAAGTGCCAAATGCCATCATCCTTTTCTTACAAGACTGGGGGAGGATGTGAGGCAGACCTAATGAGCAGGTTGTTCCAGGGAAACACTTAGATAAGAGCTGCAGCCATCACAAGTGCTCCCTGCTCAGCATCTTCCACAGAAATCTTTCAAATCAGGTACTCTTGCATTTGAAGCACCTCCAAGGATCTGTTTCATGTGGAAAGATAAGCAGGAGGTACAAAAGTTGTCCATGTAGGTATCAGGGATGGAGTTGGTGCTGCCTGGCCATTGTGTGACCTGCTCCCTTTGCCTCTCCCTGTGTATAGTGGACTGTTCACGTTCCCACTGGGCTTGGTTACACACAGGTTTTGATGTCTGAGCTTGTTCCTCTTTCAGGAATGCAGAAAACAAATCCTGTTTAAGAGAACATCCTAAAAATACCTCTACCCAGCCTGGATTAGAAATTTTAAAATCTGGGAATAATTTGTGTGGCTTCTGTTAAGTCCTGCTCTTCCAAATATCCTCTCATCATGGTTGAGAATACTCAAGATTTTGGTCCAGTTTTGTTTTCCAGCCATCATAGCTTTGGGCAGAGAATTCCTTATCAGCACCCAATAAAAAGCATTAGTAAAATAATCCCACTGTCTTTAATCTTTTCCTGATGGGACAAACAAGTAGAGCTCCTTACTGTCCCATTGCAGCACAGGTTTTCCTTCCATTCCATCCCTCTTGTATCTCTTCTCCAATTTTTTTAAGAATTCTTCATACCTTGAAGTCGCTAGTGCTGATCTAATGGCAGATGTGATTTATGGTGAAGGAGTGCAGTTGGTTTTGGTACAGAATATTAAAATCTTGGCTCAGTTCACAGCATTTAAAACACCAGTAGCTCTGTATGCTTAAATTGTGGTGCTTTTCACTTTCTAGTTGTACATCCAGACTCCAGCCTCCTAGGAGAGGTGCAGACAGATGTAATGCAGACAGCTGGAGTAAATTAACAGGGACAGTAACGAGTGGGGAGGTTTTTCAGTTTGTTCATGGAACAGGACTGATTCAGTTGTGACTTAGAGGAAAACATCCACTGTGCTTGTCCTCATCATTAGTATGTATCTGGCATAGCCAGTGTTTGATCAAATGCCTTAATTTGAACGTGCTTGTTTGGAAGACTGAAATCTGTGCTAGGAGTGCATGCCAGCTGGGCTGCCTATAAATTCAATGTAGTGATGACAGCAAAATTATTGCTCTTGGGCTCTGAAAACTCTTTATTATGGTGTTTACAGCGTTGTTTATCGCTGGCGCCTTGAGATCCTTCTGCTGCGTGTAGCCGTTTCCTAAGCCGTGGCTACGGGAAGTGAAGGAGCAGGCATAGGGGATGACACATGCTGGGATGATGTGCATTCTCCCCCCGACAGCAGCAGAATCATCCTGCTTGGCTGTGGCAGCGTATTTCACTTGACAATATGATGGTGGTGTGTTTTGAGATAACGCTGTTGAACGCACCAGAATTCAGGGAGCTGAATGATGTTCCAGGATTGGTTGCTGTCAGCATCAGTCCAGCATTGCAGTTGTGACAGGTGAAAATAGTATTTTTCAGGATTTAGTTCCTGTTTTCATTATTTTTTACGAGGCAGTTGTTGTTAATAGCTGCTAAATATGCTGCTGTTGTATTGCCAAGGGCCCTGGTACATGTCATTCCTCACTGTACCAGAGGTTCTGTAGTTGGTGGGAAGCACTGAAGTGACTCATCATGCTACATGGATTGGGTACAATAAAATTAGAAAAGCCTGATCTATTCACTCAGCTCGCATTCACTGTGTCCATCTCAGCTCCTGAAGTGCTACATCTCTGAGAACAATCAGCAGATTTATTTCCCCAGCAGCTGTGACTCGCTGCTGTGACTTGAAGACAATGATGAAGCCCATTGAAATCTAAAAATAAACCTCTGATCTGATGACCTGATCACTTCCAAGGGCTTTGCTCCTACAGGTCGTGGCCACCAAGTTCAGCTGCTCAATATTTTGTAAGATTCTGCTGAAAACATTGGTTAAGGGAGAAGTGCAGTAAAGACAGGGAAAGTTATTCTCTTTTGTAGCAGTGCATTTCTCCTGTGTTTCTGCTACTGGTGTACAAAGGATAAGTGGCAAAGCACAGGGGAACAGATCTTTTAAAGAGCAAAGAGAGGCCGAACAAAGCCCCCTGTCTCCTGCCAGGTGAAATTAATCCCTGCAGGAGCCCTGCCCTGCAGCCAGCAGTAACTCTCTGCCTTGTTCCCTAGCGTATCTCCGACCTGGAAGAAGAAAACGCTCTCCTGAAGCAGGAAAAAGAGGAGCTGAACAGCAAGATTCTCTGTCAGTCTGAAGGTAGGACTAACTGCCTATGGCATCATCATGCCTCCATTAGACGAGGAGCTCGTTTTCCCTGCCTTGAAAAGCGCTAATCTTCCCGTCTTGACCCTTTCCTGGTGGCTTTTGTCTCTATTTTGTTGTGCAGGTAGTTCTGTTTGTGCTGTTCTACTACAAGAACAGAACTACCTGCACAACAGGTAAGCCAGAGGCCAGTTTAACTGGTGAAATACAGAATAAAGTACCTAGCAAGGCTTTTTATTTCAGTTATGTTAAAGCATTTCATTTAATGCATTTAGTTCAGTTATGTTTAAGCATTTCACGCAGACAGTGTGGGAGGCAGTGAAGCTGATGGAGTAGGGAATAGCTGTGTCCCAAGAATAATTAATAAAGGATCCAAGGGGCAGCACAATTCACATTATTGAGCTGTGGTGAAGGATTTCTCTAGTGTGACATGAGCCTGTGAGTGTTTTTTAAAAGCAGAGACTTAGCTGACAAGTCATACATAGGGGAAGCAACCTGGGAAAATCCCATTTCACAAAAGGGACTCTCATGCATGTATTGAGCTTTTCTATTTTTGGTCATCCTTTTCAGCTTTGGTTTTGCAGCAGGATTTACAAAGGTCATCATGCTGTAGATGTAACTATCACTGCTCCGTGGTACTTGTGAAGTGCCTTTTGCTCCTAGCCTAACACAAAACAAAGAAATTAAGATGACATATTAAGAAAAAACTTGCTGCAAATGTTTATTCATTCCTTACAGGATGCTTTTGGAGCATCTAAGATGGGAGAAAGGAGGTGGAGGGGGTTGGTTTGTTGTTCACCAATTTAAAACAACACACGGGCTACATTTGCCTTAGGTTCCTTAGGAAGAGGAGGGACCGGGTTTGCTTCCAGAGGGGGGGTTTTTAACAAATAACTGAATTTATTTGGATATAAACTTCTTTGAACCCCCACAATCTTGCCATGGTAAATGGTCGATGAGGGCGTGAGGAAGAGCTGCTGTTTTTGATTTGCTTCTATGCCAAAGCTGCTGGTGGGAAGCAGGCAGGGAAGTTTTCATATGCAGCAAGTACCACCTTTTCAACCCAAATGTATTTCTGTACCATGCTGGTCTTTTCTTAAGTGGGTTTATGGCTGGTCCATGGGAGCTGGAGCTGCCATAGTTAAATGATGGTTTGTAGATGCTGGAGACTTCTCTTTAACTCAAGGCAAAAGGACTGCTTAGCAAGCAGAAGAGCTCAAGCTGTGTCAAATATTGAGGAGACTAATACAGATTATAATAGTCTCTAAATATTAGTGAGTGCTTATATATATTTTAAAGGCTCTTGGCAGAGAGTATTTTGTTCATTAGTTGTTGTTTCACATGTTTACAAGAAGCGTGTTTCTGAGCTAAAGTTCACAATTTCCTTTCCCCCCCCCCCATTCCTATTTTGAAGATGAATTTGCACGAAACACAGTTGAGGTAAATATGCAGATGAAGAAAGAGCTGGAAGAAGAGAGGTCTCGTTATCAGAACCTGGTAAAAGAGTATGCAAGTCTGGAGCAGAGATATGACAACTTGAGGGATGAAATGACTATTTTTAAGGTAACAAAACTGGAATTATCTGTGTTCCCCTGTGTCCTGGACCTGATGTTGGTGCCGGGATAACGTGGCTCACTCACCCCCAAAACATAAAATAGAACTGCCATTAGTGGGCAGTTTGTACTTGATATTTCTAAGGATACCTATCTGCACTGGAGCCAAACCATTTGTGTGCCTTGCAAAAGGAGCTTGGTCTTCCGTGCTTCTCTGTGAAATGCTTAGAGATGTCTGTGAACTTCAGCAAAAGCTGGGTCATGCTTGTTCTTGTCTTGCTTTTGTGTCAGTGATGTTTATGTGTAGGTGTTGGGTTGAAAAAGCAAACAAACAAAGCCTCCAGCAATATGACTTCAGAATTTCAAAACCCAGAGTTTTTAGGTTCAGCATTGCTAAAGTGTTAGAAAAACTGTTGAAAATCAGAGTGCTTCTGGATTTGATGGAAGGCTGAGTGTTTAAAGAGGGTGCTGTCAGCAGCATAACCTTGAGCTCAGATCTGCATGTTCACACTTAGCAGGCATGTGGTGTCATGAAGAGCCTTTAATTCATGCCAAATTTTTACGCTGAGCTCCTATATCACTTTTGCACTTTGAAGTGTTAATGTGAATTTCAGGGGTAGGGCATAAAAACTTAGAACATGTAATTCTCTGTAAGGTAACTTAAGTATATAGTCACCTATTTGCTCTAAAGAATCAACACTTGGAGAGGAATCCTTTAACACTGGGTGCTTTATGTGTCTGCATCGTTTCCTGGCAGCAAACACCGGGGCACAGGAGAAACCCATCCAACCAGAGCAGCTTGGAGTCTGATTCCAATAACCCATCCATCTGCACCTCTGAGATCGGGGACACAGAGGATGTGATACAGCAGGTGGAGGTACAGTGAACGAGCAGGGAGGGCAGGGGAGCCCTGCTCTGGGCGTGATGGGTGTGGGGTTTGCAGCACAGGCGGGCAGTGCGGGTTGGGCAATGAGGTGTGATGGATGAAATTGGTTCCGTGCTGTAGAAACGCGTCGTTAATTGTGTGAGAGGGACTGCAGGGTTGTGGTGCTCTGGCAAATTCTACTTGTTTGCAGCATCAGGGCTCTAAAAATAATACAGTGCTGTCTTTGGGCCATACCAGCTTGAAGACTGATGAAAATTCATCACAGCAGTTACACCCAGTGCTGATGGATCATGACTGTATCATGATCCCTCTCTGCAAGGACACCAGAATTCATTGGCCTCTTGCCCTGAGCATTTTCATTCCCGTGCATCTTCACGGATGCATTGCTGGCCAGCACGGCCCTGTAATCAAATCAACAGTCTCCTAATGCAGAAAAGAGCAGCACAAATTATTCCTTGGCTATCAAGAATCCTCTGGAAGAGGGAAATGTGTTTTTACTTACGTCTGATAGAATAAGCTGCTTTTAAAACTCCACTTTTCTGACTCTTGAGCACTAACAGGTGATCAGTGTCCCTAAGGTCAGCCCTACCCTTGCAGGACCATATTTTATGTCCCAATACACACCTGCAGAAGCCCCCACTTCCCTCTGCTGGCTGCTGCATTATATTGCTCTGGTATTTTTGAACAGCTCTGGAAGCATTTTCTGAAGTCAAAATAATCAGTATTGACAATGCTTGGATATAAAATATTCCAGGTGAAGGCAGTTAAAAACCCCCAACAAATAAACACTTGACTAAAAGGGACCCAGTAGGGCATTTTTGATGTTCTTAGCCCCCATCATCTACCTATCTGTTGGGCTGTTAAGCATTCAGTGATGTATCAAAACAAGTCAGGTATTTTACTGACACTAAAAATAGGTGTTTAAAATGTGGATTTGCTTTTTGGAAGTACATGTGTTTCTTAGGATGCTCTTGTTCCTGGCTGTGGCTGATGTACAGTCAGGGTGCATCTGGCACTATGCATGGGTATAGAACTTGACACTGAGGTCTTCTCTTTTTTTCCCTCCCTCCTGTTCTTCTCCAGGAGATTGGGATGGAGAAAGCAGCCATGGACATGACCCTCTTCCTGAAGCTACAGAAGCGAGTGAGGGAGCTTGAGGTGGAGAGGAAGAAGCTGCAAGCCCAGCTGGAGAAAAAGGAGCAAGAGAGCAAGAAATCCCAGGCAAGAGGCATCTTGCTAATATTTCATATTTGTAACTGGCCTTCCTTGATTGCCTGAGGCCACATGATGTAGGAATTTAGCTTTGAGAGTGACAAGTTCAAGGCTACAAATCCAGCTAGAAAAGGGAGATAAACTTTTTTTTTTTTGTCAGCTAAGGACAATTGGACAAGAGAACTGCTTTATTTATTTGTTTAAAGAAACTGGTTATAACATATTTATGGCAGTATCTTAAGGCTTCTTGAAAGCAATGAAATGTGGAATCAATTTTGGCACACATTATTCCACTCAGCACTGACCCTGTGTCTCACGTGTTGCACCCTGCATATTCAACAATTCCCCCTTTTGGATGATTTCTGTTATTCAAGCATTTCTTTGCTGTCCTGGTTCCCCCCATCCAGCAGTGTGTGGCATGAGCTGAAAAGCACTTCACACACATGTCGGTCAGGCTGGTGTCCTCAGTTTGATTTTATTATCATTTGTGTGTTTTGGTTAGGTTTTTTTTCCTCAGTCATGGTCACAGAGAGGAATACGGGTTAAAAGTAGTGTAGTAAATCAGAAATATCAGGATAGCTGTTAGAAGAATGGGTTCTTAATTTCTGTTGCAAGGCAGGGATAGTGTTTTGCTGTATTCTTCCTTCCTTGTGGGGAAAAAAAAACCCAAAAAAACCAAAAACCCAATCAAACAAACAAAAACCCACTCCCAAACTAAAAAATAAACCCAAACACCTAAAGTTTGAGCTGCTTGCCTGAAAGCAAATTAAAGACAAGTATATTAAGAAAATCCAGGTTACTGACAGCCCAGTGGTAACTCAGTAGACAGGAGTCCATAAGTCTGAAAATAAAACTCTCTAGGTTGTGGTGAGCTGACTTCTGAGTTGGGGGGTTTTAATAGCAGACCTCTTGTATGTGCTTTCCCTGCCATCTGTAGCCAAGGCTCTGTGGCTTGTCAGAGGCCAGAGTGTGCTACGAAACAGCAGTGCTGCTGTGTGCTTGGAGTCCTGAAGCACTGAAGATGCTCTTTTATAAATTGCTGGGCAAATGCCATCCCTCTTGGATGCATATTTGAAATTTCTGGGGGCTTCTGTTGCTTTGTTTGGGAATTATTTTCGTTATTACTCTCCAGTGTGAGATCAGTGTACCTTTGAACAAATGCAGTAGGAGACTGCAACAAAATAATCAACAGTAATTATTTACTTGCTTCACTAGATATCCTTATTGATTACCCCGAGCAATTTGCAGGAAACACATGAAACAGGAGACTTCCCCAGCTTCTCATTCCTGCTGCAGGAGGATTAAAAAACCTGTTTTCTAACTGCTGTGTTGAAGATTGTTCCCTTAATGACTGTCATTGTTTGAAAGCTGCAGCGAGGCACAGTTGTCAGGATGTTAATGAGAGATTAAACCATTTTCTCTTGGAGTGTCCTCTGCCCCACTGGTGTTGCTGGGATGCTGTCTGATGGCAATTAATGATATTATTATGGTTGAGCTGGCCAGCAGGGCTGAATGCTGATGGAGATGTGCCTAGCTACCCTGTGCTGTGTGCCAGTGCTTCCACCTGCTCCTAAATAAAAATTTGCTCTTTAATCTGCACAGGTAATTGAAATAAAGACTGAAGTGACTTCGGAACATGAAGATTTTGCATACAACAGCCTGAAGGTGAGTGAGAGGCTTCTACTCAGTGCTGTAACCTATTGCATGGCTCCAGCAGCCCAAACAAATGGTGTGAATGTGATAATAACCCAAAACCTGCTGTAATCAGCTCTGTTAGAGAGGGCAGTTGGAAAGCTGTAGCTTTCCATCTGCTCCTGGGCATGGGATGGGCTCACATATGTTTCTCTCTGGGGTGACATCTGTTTTCTGCTGATCTACCTGTCTTTGAGTCATCCATGGAGGTAACGAACCCACTTGTGGTGAAGGGGGCTTTTTCCATGGCAGGTGTTCCCTCAGGGACTTTGTTGGGCTCCCTTTGATGGGCACTGCAGGTCTCAGCAGTTGGCTTTGCAGCAGGTGTAAATTCTTACGGGCTGTTTCTTGTTCCAGGCTCCACCTCTGTTTCTTAGCCACCTTCTGTGCTATCCCAAGGTGCCACTCAGGTCAAAGCCAGATAAATCTGTGGAGTGATTTGAGCCTCCTTAAATGGCTCCATCTCACAGCAGAAGTGCTGGCTGAGCACAGTCATCCTGTGTCTTCTCAGTATTGCCCTACCCTAGAATTTGTCTTGCCCCCAAGCTCTAAATCCTGACAGTTTCTGTCCCCATCACTTTCTCCCTGTGACAATCAGAGCAACTGAAACCACCTGGGCTCCTACTGCAGCTTCTGTGGGTTCTATCCTCCTGCTCTAACTGTATTCAAACACTTCAGGCCTTAACTGGCTTAGACCAATTTTTATGTCCTGCTTATCCTCAGAAAACCAGTTCCTAAGATAGTGTTGTTAAGGGAAAATTTTTTAAGCTGTTGGTTTTTTCAGTGCAAACCTACCTTTCTGATATTCCTTCTCTCCCTATCCCATTAACAAATATTGCAATGCAACTGAGAAGTCCAGAGGAGCATATGTTTTCCAGAACAGCATGATGCTAAACCATCTGTCAATAGTAATATCAATTTTTCCTCCTGCATCATCTCCTCCGAAGGATGCAGAAAAAAGCAGAAATTAGAGATGGAAAGGATGTCCAACCCTCACTAAGCCCTTAGAGTATCAGTAGATTTTTATGACACTTAATAATCCAATTTTATTTTCCTTGCATGCTATTGGTGTAGCTCTGAATTTCCTTAGTACCTCTGCATAGCCCCTTGGAGAAGAAGCATGACCAGGTCACTGCCCAAGTGTCTTCCAGCTGGTTAAACATACTTGTGGAAGGTTTAAGTTTCTTGGCCTTGTAAAACAAAGTGGAGTCGCAGTTTGGAAGGGGGAAGCCCAGCAGATAAGAGCCACCACCTCCTTAAATGGCTTCTGGAGTTCTGACTTCTGTGTGAGTTCACAAACTGTGTTTCCTTCAAGGTTTAACCCTGGAAGTTCAGAGCAGAAATACTAATGTTGGGTTTTCCTGCTTTCTGCATACTGACATACTGGCATTCATAGTT